>NC_089597.1:35296155-35448425 GCF_019320115.1 Miscanthus floridulus
AACCAAGTGTTTAAGTATAAGATATGTAGCATTCCATCTAACATCCATATCTAAGCCAAACTTTCTAGGTCTAACACCCTGAGCAATACAGTACTTCTTAAACATAGCAATTCTTTGATAAGAGGAATTCAAGAAGTTAATAACAGATCTTAAATCTTCTAAGTAAGGTTTGAACCGCTTTAAACCAGATTTTACAATCAGATTAATGTTGCTAAATCTTCTAAGCAATTCTTTCAGCAATATTTTCACCGGTATGTTTCACCTCAATCAACATAAAACTAATAACCTTTTTCTGTAACTCCCAATCAGCACTGACATAATGAGCAACAACAGTAATGAAGTTTTCCTTAGCATTACCAGACCAAATGTCTGAAGTCAGTGCAATAGAGGAAACAACAGACAACACATGATTCTTAAGCATATTACGACGTTCAGTAAACAGCTTACTAAGATCTCTGGTGGTGGTCTGTCTAGATATCTTAACAAACCTAGGGTTATGAGCACGAACAATGTACTCCTAGGCCTCTATCTCACCGATACCTAACAGCAGATCAAGCCTAGTAATCAAGCGACACAACTCAGATCTAGCAACATCAGGTTTATAGTCCCAGTTATGCACAGAACCATCATGATTGTAAGCAAGCCTAGACTGAACCCTAGTACGTTGATCAGTTTTTTGCTTACAAGATTTCTGGTGCCTCTTCAAGTGACCAGTGCCAGCACTAGATCTAGCAGACAAAGTACTCTTACATATTTTACAGGTAGCTTTAGTGCAAATCTTAACTTCATTCACAGTCTCATAGATCTCATCAAAATTAGCCCACACAGCAGATTTACGCTTACCAACAGAGGTACCAGTACCAGCAATAGATGGAGTAGAGCTGGTGGAGCCGACCGTGGTCCCAATCGCCGTCCAGATCGATCGGAGCATAGCCGTCTGAAGGGACCGTGACGCCTAAGAGGGGGGGGTGAACTAGGCAACTTAAAAATCTAACTCTTAATAATGACCTCTTTTTCTAACCTTAGCAAAACCTATGCAAAAGATAAACTATCTAAATGTGCAACTACGGTTTTGCTAATGTGTTGCTATCTCTACCGCAAAAGGAGTAATACAATTAATGTAAATGCGGAAGCTAAAGAGCAAGGTAGAGATATGCAAACTCTCGTCGACAACTCCGATATTTTTACCGAGGTATCGAGAAGCGCGCAAGCTTCCCCCTAGTCTTCGTTGGAGCCCCTCGCAAGGAATCCCTCGCAAGGGCCAAGCTCCCGGTCGGGTAACTCCGTAGATAGCCTCGGGCCATCCCCACACGCAAGTGGGTCTCCGACGTGCCTTCTGGCAAGCCTCTCCCGGATGCTCCTCGCTGTCTTCACTATCAAGCTTCCGGCCGAAACGCTGCGGGCCTTGTTCCCTCTGGTACATGGTGGCGGCCACACCACAAACGCGGTTGGTGTGATCTCGCAAGACTTCAAGCCCCTCCGATGTACAACAATGGTGCTCGCAAGCACTGGATACCAAGAGGTATGCAAACCTCACTAAACACTAGGCCTAAACCTAGAGCAAGCGCATAAGCGGTGGTCTAATCAACCTAAGCACTTTGCAAAGCACCTACACTAATCACCTGATGAATCAGTAAGCACTATGCAAGTGGAGATCACTAAAATGGTGTATCAACACCCTTGATATGTTCCCTCAGCTCCACACTTCTCAAATGACCGGTTGGGGGTTGTATTTATAAGCCCCACTGAGAAAGTAGCCGTTGGGGTCGAACTCTCGCAATTCTGCTACTGACCGGACGCGTCCGATCGTTCCGACCGTTGCAGCCGTGAACCACCGATCGGACGCTGCCAGCGTCCGGTCGCCTGCCACCGGATGTGTCCGGTAGCAGTTTCGCGCGCCTGGAACCTCTCTGTACTCGATCGGACACTAATGCCCTGCGTCCGGTCGGTTGCCACCAGCATCTGGTCCAGCGTCCGGTCGCCTGTCTGCCGAGCCACCGGTCCAGCGTCCGGTCACGCTTCCAGCGTCCGGTCCAGCGTCCGGTCGCCTTTGTGAGCTCGTTTCTTCGCGATCTTGCGTACGGCTTGGTTCCTATCTTCATGCTTGGACTTTGCTTGATATCTTGGCCTTTTCTTGTGCTCCTAAGGTCTTGCTTATGGTGTTGATCATCGGATCATCACGTCGCCTTCGTCCAAGTCACGTCTTGCATCCTATTGAACTACAAAACAAACACTTGCAAATTCATTAGTCCAATTTGGTTGTGTTAGTCATCAAACACCAAAATCCAAAGTAAATGGGCCTAGGGTCCATTTTCCTTACAATCTCCCCCTTTTTGGTGATTGATGACAACACGACCAAAGCAAGCAAATAATAAATTTTTTGAAATTAGAAAACCATCTACTTGCTAGGATGCAATGCAAGGGGCAAGGTTATGAGATGCTCAAAGATGCTTCTTTGTAAAACTAAATGATACTACATAAAATTTATCTTGCCCTTGCAAATGTCCCCATGTGGCATTATGGATTTAAGTCTTGCTTCCTACAATTTTTCCTATTACATAGGCAGTCCATACTCCACTATCCTCCCTTTTTTGGACCATTATACCACCTTATACTAATGCTTTCCTTTGGTCCTCTAAATTCTCCCCCTTTGGAATCAAACACCGAAAAGGAAGACATTAAGCACAAGGGAGGGTCAAACTTTGTGATCCTTTGTGTGTAAAGTGGAATAGATCACAAAATTTGACTCTCGCATTATATAAATTAAGCTCCCCCTAAATTTATGCATACATATGATAGGAGGTAAGATACCAATTGAAGATAAAATACCAATCGAAGGTAAAGTATATGCATAATTGATAAAATATTGCCCAAGGAAATTTAATCTATATAATCATGGAGAAAGCATATAAGTATCAAAGCGAAATCAACATGATGATATTGGTTTAGAAATACCATATGTGGAAATCAATTTGATTTCTACCACTTGCAATGAGTGATGGATATTTGAAGTATGATGCTCAACTCCGGGGACTCCATTTTCCTTGCAATGAGACTACTACACACATGATAAGCTTGAAAAAGTGTTAGTCTCAAGGCATCCAACATGTAGAGTAATCCTCCCCCTAAATTTGTGCACACAAAAATAGAATACTTTGTAGGAATTATGCACATTGATTTTAGAATCAAAATACCACTTGAAAGATGACATCTCATGAATGTGAGAATCATTTTCAAAAATGATATTCGGGAGAGATTATCTATAATTTGGACTTTGGCACATATTAGATAAACAAAAGTAAGACAATCTATGTGCCATGCTTCTAAGCAATTTTAAACCATGTAGGTTTGCTTCAAGGGTTAAAAATGAGACCGAGCAAGCCTACCATAAGATATACCTAGTGTATGCATGTCAAAAGATATAAGCATGTAAATGCAAACCTAGGCATGAAGAGTAACTAGATGCTTAAAGATTCCAATGTAGGAAAATCTAATTGCAAGATGTACCAATTAAAGAGTAATAACATCTAATTATCTAACATGGGAAGGAGAATTTGGGTCCATAGTATTCACTAACCCACTTGGCAATGATTTTGTCCATCATGATGCACCCCATGAAATGCACCCATACTTTGCCAAGTCTCCAAATTCCCCGTAGTCCGACGGACTTCTCACTTCCCTTTCGGGATCCAAACCTTCTTGGTGCTCTTCATGTTTGAAATGATTTCCTTTGGCACCCAAAAGCGTTTAACCCCATTGTTGGCTTGCTTGTTCACCTTGATGGCCACCACCTTGTCATTTTTCTTCTTCTTTAAGAGATAAGGTGTGGAGGCCTTCTTGTCCACCTTGT
Source organism: Miscanthus floridulus (assembly GCF_019320115.1). Classification (NCBI taxonomy): domain Eukaryota; kingdom Viridiplantae; phylum Streptophyta; class Magnoliopsida; order Poales; family Poaceae; genus Miscanthus; species Miscanthus floridulus. The sequence continues at coordinate 35,300,006 of NC_089597.1, forward strand.
TGGTGTATGTGTTGGAGAGCTTGCTTGTTTGCTTTTTCTCCTTCTTCTTTGCTCCTCCTCCATTCTTCACCTTGCACTCATAGGACTTGTGACCTTCCTTGTGGCACATGTAACAAACCACGGTTTGTCCTTCATCAAGCTTCTTCACTCCCTTGACGGTGTTATCTTGATGAAGTTGGGTTTGCTTCACCTTGCCTTTCACTTGAGTCAAGTCCTTTGTGAGGCGAGTTACTTCTTGCTTGAGTTGCTCATTCTCCTTTGCAACCTCTTGTGTGCATGTATCTACAACAACTTTCTCAACACAAACTTGGTTGCACAAAGGTGAGTCTAAACATAAATCATTACAAGAAGTAGAGGCATCCTTTTTAGACAAGTTAAAGATAGAACTTTTCTTTTTAGATGCCTTGGTGGGGGTTGAGCTAACGGCTTCAAGATTGGCAACTTTATTAGTTAGCTCATCACAATGTTTGCACATGGTTTCCATTTTAGCAAGCAAACTATTATAAGTTTCTTGTGAGCTAGCTAACTTTTCTTTTAATTTTTCATTCTTCTTTACAAGTTGCTCATCATTGATTGTGCATGTATTTGTTGTTGCACTAGCCTCAAGTTTCTCAATTTTAGTAGATAGTTTAACATTGAGATTAGCAAAGTTCTCATATTGTTCAAGCAAGGTTTTATATGCTTTTTGTGAACTATCTAGCTTTTTCTTTTAAACCGTTGAGCTTCTTTTGTTGACTAGTGATAGCTTTAGCATATTTAAGATTTTCTTGCACAATTTCATTATAGGAAGGCATATCATCATCACTATCACTCTCACTAGAGGAAGAGCTTTCGTTACCTCGTGCCATAAGGCACACACGTGAAGAGCTTGATGATGAGTGCTTGCAGCCTTGCCTCTTATGATGGTGTTCTTCTTCACTTGAAGAATCATCCCATGATCTTATTGATGTGAGGGCTTGGTTCTTGCATGCCTTCTTCTTCTCTGTCTTGGGTGTGGGCTTGTTTGGACAAACTTCCACAAAGTGCCCCAACTCGCCGCATCCATAGCATCCTCTCTTTCTTTGCTCTTTTCTTTGATTTGTGAAAATGAAATCTTGAATTTGGATGGGCACACCCTTGACATTAAGCCTTTGGATCATCTTCTCCACCTTGTTGATAAGTTTGATTGATTCTTCATCAAAGTCGGAGGTGGAGGAGGAAGATTGATCATCATCACTTGAATCTTCTTCATCATCATCATCATCGTCATCTTCTTCATCTTCACTTGAGGAAATTGAGCTTGAGCTTGTCTCAACTTGCTTGCCCTTCATCTTCTTTTTCTCACTACAAGCGAGAGCTTTGCCTTTGCTTGATGAAGAAGCTTCTTCTTGACCCATCTTACGTGATATTTCAAATGCCACTAACTTGCCAATGGCTATACCCGGGGTCATGTTGCTCAAGTCCTCCATGTTGTGAAGGATGGTGATGATGCTTGCATATTTATTTTGTGGTAGCACGGAGATGATCTTCCTCATGATATCCGCATCATCTAGCTTTAATAATCCTATAGAATGGAGCTCATTGATAATTAGATTCCAACGAGAATACATATCACAAACAAGCTCATCATCATTCATAGTAAATGAATCATAGTTTTGCTTTGATAGACAATGTTTTTGCTCATGGACATTGCTTGTGCCATCATGGAGTTCTTGGAGTTTTAACCAAATTTCATGTGCCGTATTTAAAGTGAATACTTGGTTAAACACATCCATGCTAAAAGATTCAAACAAGCAATTCTTAGCTCTAGCATTGAAATGCATTTCTTTTTCATCACTCTTTGTGGGCTTTTTAGGATTCTTGATGGGTTTCATCCCATCACGGGTGACTCTCCATACACCCAAATCAACCACCTCAAGGTGGCAAGCCATTCTAGCTTTATAGTAGGGGAAGTTAGTGCCGTCAAAGTGCGGAGGCCTAGTGGTATCCATCCCAACCACTCTAAATAACGTCGGCTCAACGGCGGTTAAGCCAAAGGTCCAAATTGAGCCAACCGGCTTTGATACCAATTGAAGGGACCGTGACGCCTAAGAGGGGGGGGGGGTGAATTAGGTAACTTCAAAATCTAACTCTTAATAATGGCATCTTTTTCTAACCTTAGCAAAACCTATGCAAAAGATAAACTATCTAAATGTGCAACTACGGTTTTGCTAATGTGTTGCTATCTCTACCGCAAAAGGAGTAATACAATTAATGTAAATGCGAAAGCTAAAGAGCAAGGTAGAGATATGCAAACTCCCGTCGACGACTCTGGTATTTTTACCGAGGTATCGAGAAGCACGCAAGCTTCCCCCTAGTCCTCGTTGGAGCCCCTCGCAAGGAATCCCTCGCAAGGGCCAAGCTCCTGGTCGGGTAACTCCGTGGATTGCCTCGGGCCTTCCCCACGCGCAAGTGGGTCTCCGACGTGCCCTCTAGCAAGCTCTCCTGGATGCTCCCCGCCGTCTTCACTATCAAGCTTCCGGCCGAAACGCCGTGGGCCTTGTTCCCTTCGGTACACGGTGGTGGCCACACCACAAACACAGTTGGTGTGATCTCTCCGATGTACAACAATGGTGCTCGCAAGCACCGGGTAGCAAGAGGTATGCAAACCTCACTAAACACTAGGCCTAAACCTAGAGCAAGTGCATAAGCGGTGGTCTAATCAACCTAAGCACTTCGCAAAGCACCTACGCTAATCACCTGATGAATCACTAAGCACTATGCAAGTGGAGATCACTAAAATGGTGTATCAACACCCTTGATATGTTCCCTCAGCTCCACACTTCTCAAATGGCTGGTTGGGGGTTATATTTATAAGCCCCACTGAGAAAGTAGCCGTTGGGATCGAACTCCCGCAATTCTACTACTGACCGGACGCTGAATCGTCCTGACCAGACGCGTCCGATTGTCCTGACTGTTGCAGCCATGAACCACCGATCAGACGTTGCCAGCGTCTGGTCGCCTGCCACCAGATGCGTCCGGTCGTAGTTTCACGCACCTGGAACCTCTCTGTACTTGATTGGACGCTGATGACCTACGTCCGGTTGGTTGTCGCCAGCGTCCAGTCCAGCGTCCGGTCCAGCGTCCGGTCGCCTCTGTGAGCTCATTTCTTCACGATCTTGCATACGGCTTGGTTCCTATCTTTATGCTTGGATTTTGCTTGATATCTTGGTCTTTTCTTGTGCTCCTAAGGTCTTGCTTATGGTGTTGATCATCGGATCATCACGTCACCTTCGTCCATGTCACGTCTTGCATCCTATTGAACTATAAAACAAACACTTGCAAATTCATTAGTCCAATTTGGTTGTGTTAGTCATCAAACACCAAAATCCAAAGTAAATGAGCCTAGGGTCCATTTTCCTTACACCGTCTCCGCGATCGATACCAAACAACGCAACAGCATCGTCACGGGTGTCGTCATCATTCTCGCCCTCGGGGGCCAGGCCTGGCAGAAGGATGCCATCATCTTCAACCATGGCCTCTCCAGCCCTGTTCCTCAATGGTGCGAGTAGCCGCCTTGCTCGCTCTATGCCATAGCTAGAGGACGAAGCATCAGCTACCGACCTGTGCAAAGAGATGAAGGAGGAAGAGGAACAGACAGAATCAAAAATAGTCAGACAGATCAAGATAGAAAAAGAGGGTTAGGGTTAGGGTTTACCTATGCAACCGAAGCCCGGTGCTGGAGAAGATGCCGGCCCCCAAGAGAAGACGACACACCATTAGCAAGGATGGCGAGCGGCGGCGGAGGGAAGACAGTAACAAGAACTCACATAATCACTAAGATCTAAAGGGGTCGAGGGGAGAGAGGGAGATGAGAGAGAGGGAGGGTATCAGGGAGGAGGAGAAGAGAGTGGCTCGACGGCAGCAGGCAGATCGAATTGAGGTCATCGAAGACAGGGGAGGTCACTAGAGACGGCAAGGCGAGAGTGAGAGCAACTTGAGAGGGTGGAGCGGTGCGGGTGGGTGCCTAGGTGGGGAATGAGATGACCGAATGATTTAGGGTTTGGTGAGGGAGGGGAGAGGGAGCCGGCGCCACTTATATATGAAGGGGGAGGCGGAGAGCAGCTAGGCCATTGCCTTGGGCCGTGGGGGAGAGGGGGAGGCGGAGAGCAGCTGGGCCATCGTCTTTGGGCCATGGGGGAGAGAGGGTGGCGGGCCACTATCGGGCCGACCCTAAAAAGCTAGGCCATGCCATGCCAGCCCACGAGCCTGGGGTATAGCCCAGGCACGGCCTGCTGTACCAGGCCGGGCCAGCCTGGGCCCGCACGTCATCGGGTCGGGCCGTGCTTGTGTCGAGCTAAAAAAGCAGGCTTTCTACCATGCCGTCGTGCCTCGGGCTACCTGGACATTTATATTCATGATGAAAAGGATGAACACATCAGGTCACATCTTTCGGATGTTGCTGAGGACAACATCCCACGAGCTTGGGCTACTCATGTCGACACCTTCATCCATCAAGTTTCCAAAATGGAGGATGCTATTGATAATGAGTACCTAATCAGGGTCGATGTCCAAATCATCAACGCCAACCGTCTCCCACTTAGCCACAATGCCACGGTACTTGAACAGCATGCCGAACTGAGTGGCATAATTGCTAAGCCGCCACCCTATCTCCTTGACCTGAGAAGCTAGATGGACCCTAGGCTAGGGAAGATCAATGCCAGTAATCCTCACTTCCGGTGGCTCACTTCGGGTACCATAAAAAGGGGTCCCCTAAGCAACAATCGAAAAAAATCGCTTAGACCCTGTCAAAATCAAAGCTAAGAGACAACTATTGGCTAAACCCTGACCTTGTCCAAGGCCACCTACTCTCCGCCTCGCTAGAGGCCTCGCACGAGAGGCCTCGAACGGCCTACCAATTCTCTGCCTCACTCAAGGCCTCGCATGTAAGGCCTCAGACAGGGAACCGATTCTCTGTCTCGCTCGAGGCCAGCTCGTAAGGCCTCGGACGGGGAACTAATTCTCCAACTTGCTCGAGGCCCCGCCCGGAAGGCCTCGGACGAGTTATTGATTCTCCGCCTTGCTCAAGGCCAGCTCGGCAAACAACCCCATCGCCTCCGCCTTGACCAACTTCTCGGACAAGATGTCACGTCCGACCAACGCGTTCAATCGCTCCTGCGATACCAGCCGAATGATGGCTCGACACAACGGAGTGGCCGACGAGACGCAGGTCACATCGAAGCCATGCCGTCCGAGACAGGACAGAGCAGGGGTTACCGGCCGCTGTGCTTAGCACTGTGGCCACGATTGACACCCATACCGCACTATGCTGCCTAACTCCAACTGCTCTGAGGGTAACGCGGTGTGGGGAGTTAAGTTCGGGTCCCTATAGCCTCGGAATCCGTGTACGGGACCAACTGCTCCCTCCGGCCTCGGCAATCCACTTTAGGGTCTCGGCAGCCTTGGGATTCACGCCCACCGAGCCCCCACGATAGTTCGGCCTCGGCACCAACTGAGCCTCGGCTCTTTACGCTATCGACGAACAGCGACCAGGCATGTCATCCGCCATGCCCTGCTTCAAGCTATCACTAGAGCTCCCACATCGCACAGGATCAAGCATGACCGGCACGTAGCTCTAGTACATCAAGTACAAGACCACTCTATCGACCATGCTGCCACAGTCACAAACTACAAGGCTCGGACATGCCGCCTCTGCTTACAGGATGCCGCATAGCGAACTCATGTATCACCCATGTCCCCCCTTCAACTATAAAAGGGAGAGACCAGGGCCGTTTCTAGGGGGACGAGTTCAGGTCTATGAACACGCTCACACGGGGAGGGCTCACGAGATAGATGAACACGCATAAGACGAGATAGACGAACACGAATACGGGGAGACTCACTCGCGCAAGAGACACTCTGTAACACACACATTTCCCCGCTGCTTGAGATAAACATCTCAAGCAATTCACATCGCTCCACGCAGAGACCTAGGACTAGCTCCCTCTCTCGCACTGCTTATAACCCCCTACTACAAGCACTTTGGTGCAAGGAATACAAGATCGATCTCTCAGACTAGACGTAGTTCACCCATTGCCTAAACTAGTATAAACCTTGTGTCTCTTTGCATCACCATCCAGGATTAGAGGCACGTAGTACATTATCACTAGTTGGTTGAGGGCCCTCCGGTCCAAAACACCGACAGTTGGTGTGCTAGGTAGGGGCCTCTATGTGTCAGCTTCATCATCCCAACGAGTTCTGGATGGCAGACCTCATACGACCACTGCGTCTCGGCATGATGATCTAGTTCGGGAGCCTAGAGTTCATGTCTCTAGGATGTGAGTACGATATGGTACTCCTCACACCCCCGAGCCCCACTGACCGACCACAACATCACACACCGGTAGCCCAGGCGCAGACGGCACCCAGGCGGCCGCTCTCGTCACGCTCGCCAAGCATGATGCGAGCGGGGCCACCCCGACACTGCACGAGCTCAGGGCGACGCACCGTGTTCCGCCGGTCTCTCATGCCCAGCAGTTGGCACAAGGTCCCTGGTTGGGGACCTGTCTAGCCTGAGCCTGGACATGGGTAAGGCGCCGGTGGCGCACAGCGGTGCCTCATCGTCAAGCTCAACCCCACCACCTCTGGAGGACACATCTCCCAGCCCAAGCCCTCCAAACAATCCCCATCACATGGCCATTTGCCATGTGAGGGCTCGATATGGTTGGGCCTCTGTAGAAGGCCCCGGGGGGCTATACCCATCTGCTGGTAGCAATCAATAAGTTCTCCAAGTGGATCAAGGCTTGTCCGATCAATCGAATCAAGTCCGAACAAGCGGTGCTGTTCTTCACTGATATCATCCACAGGTTCGGGGTTCCGAACACCATCATCACCGACAATGGGACACAATTCACCGGCCAAAAATTCCTGACGTTCTGCGATGACCACCACATCTGTGTGACCTGGTCGGCCATAGGACACCCTAGGACAAATGGCCAAGTAGAACGTGCCAACGGCATGATCCTGCAAGGCCTCAAGCCAAGAATTTACGACCGGTTGAAGAAGTTTGGCAAGAAATGGCTTGCCGAACTCCCGTCGGTCATCTGGAGCTTGAGGAACACCCCGAGCCGAGCCACGGGGTTCACACTATTCTTCTTGGTCTATGGAGCCGAGGCCGTCCTCCCCACTGACTTAGAATACGGTTCCCCGAGGCTATAGGCCTACAACGAGCAAAGCAACCGCACCACCCACGAAGACGCCCTCAACCAACTAGAGGAAGCTCGATATGTTGCACTGCTACATTCAGCCAGGTACCAGCAAGCCCTATGACGCTATCAAGCTCGGCGCATTCGAAGCCGAGACCTGAAGGTGGGTGACCTGGTGCTGAGGCTAAGGCAGAGCAACAAGGGCCGCCACAAGCTGACCCCACCATGGGAAGGACCATACATCATCGCCCAAGTGCTGAAGCCCGAGACCTACAAGCTAGCCAATGAGAGGGGTGAAATCCTCACCAATGCTTGGAACATATAACAGCTACATCGCTTTTACCCTTAAATTTCCAAGCATTGTATACATTGTTTCTCGAAATACAATTAAGAAGCGTTCTTTAGTTGTTCTAATTTTTCGAGAAACCCCTCGGGCCCATCATGGGCCTCAGCATTACGATAACACCATAAGGGAGACTCAGCTCTGTTTCTGCAGAGGCGCCCACTGCGGGGCTCGAACAAGACATGGCTCTGCCTCTGCAGAACCGAGCCTCCCTCGGGGGCTAGAAGGGGGGACTCCCCCCTAAGTCCCATGTACCATTTTTAGTCATTTTTCGAAAAAATTTCTATGCCTAACTCTCTAGTGCGCTCTGACAAATCGGTTGTAAAAAACCTAAGGACCGAAAGTCTGTCTCAAGGCCAAAAGGCCGGTCGAGTCGCGAGACAGCCTACGCCTCCGGGCTACGGCACTCCCTCACCACCTTTCGCCCAAGGGGCAGCTTAGGCTCTGAGGAAGTTTTTTGCAAGAGATATGATCAGAGATGAGATAGAGGGCAGAGGCTCGGAAATACAATAAAAAACGATTAAGAAGCGCAGACGCATAAGTACTTTAAAAAAGGCCTCGACAGGCTACAAGCGTTACGGTACAAAAATAACCCTAATCTGTTTACATGGCCTCTTGGGCCCAGGTCAAGGCTCAGGGTCTCTAGCGTTGGTGTACGGTGTGGGAGGGACCACCTCCTCTTCGAACAGCTTGGCCAGAGCCGTGCCAGGGCCCTCAGCCGCCTCCGTCAGCTTCGTGACCTCCTCATCAGCCTCCTCGTCATCCTCAGCCAAGACATAGCCATCACTGATGGCCTCGAGGTCGACTCCGACATAGTGCGAGACGACGATGGCTAGGGCACGCTTGACGCCCATGTGCAGCGCTCCCCGGAGTCGCTCGCGCACTTGGCCATTCAACACAGTCAAGCGGCTCCTAAGGGAGCTGCCCGACTGGACCCCCTCAACCTCTAGGGCCTCGCAGACGGTACGGGCGGCACTCTATAGCGTGTCATGCTCCCCGATCTCGGCCTCGAGCACTGCCTGTACTGCGACAGAGGCCTTAGCTGCCTGAGAGACCTCCTTCTCCAACCCTTCTCCAAAACAAGCAGGATGGGGTTAAGCGCAAAAGAAAACAAGCCAAATAGGGGCAAAGGCCTACGGGACTCACCCTTGGCTTTCTCTTTCCAGCGCTGGACCTCGACCAGGGAGGCCTCGGCTTTCTCTTTCTAGCGTTGGACCTTGTCGATGCGGGACCCATAGGATACCCTGCAAGGGAGAGAGAAGATCTAGTCTAACTAGGATTCTTCTCATGTAATCTTAGTAGTAGTACTATTCAGTAATCCTACTAGGAACTCTCATTGTAAACCGACTAGGACTCTGGCCTCCTGACTATATAAAGGAGGGCAGGGCTCCTAGGGAAGAGAATAACAGAACAATAATTGTACGACACTTCATAATCAATCCAACGTAGAGGCTAATGCCGGCTAGACGTAGGGCTGTTACTCGATCAACGATCAAGGGTCCGAACCAGGATAAGTCATTTGTCTCTTGCGTTCACCATCGAGTTCTGCATACGCTGAAGCCTAAACAATACTGCCCCGAGGACCCCCGTGGTAGGCTATCGGTGGTAAAACATCGACAGCTGGCGCGCCAGGTAGGGGCTCTCGGCGCTTTGCGTTCGAGAGCTCGGTGGACCTCAAAATCAAGATTCATCGCACACGAGACCTCTTCGTCAACATCTACTCTGACTTCATCAACTCAGCGAGATCCCAGTAGAAGCGCGACTGTATCACATTCCTACTACACGCCAACCAGCATCAAACATGACTAATACAAGTACAAGTCGGACTGCAACTCAGATTCCATCACAACTCAGCTATATGCGGATTCAAGTCCAACTCTGACACAAGAAGAGTCCTACTCCCACATGAAGCCGACAACGTGTGGGCCAATTATGAAGCAACATATCCAAGAGATATACAAGCTATGAGATTGGACAGAAAAGGATAACGACATGCAAGTCAGTCAGGATATACGGAATTAATGGATCAACCTATGCATACACGCGCACACCCCCGTCTCCAAGTCAACTTCGTATACGAATACATCACGGACATGCAAGAAGCTAACAAAGGAAGCAAGCAAGCAAAGCCAAAGGTGTTTGTGCATTGATTTATACATACGACATACTCATACGAGAGAAGATAATCTACACAAGAACACACACATAACCGACAGAACTCACAACCACAACATACCTCACAACACAACAAATAGCGCAGGGCGCAATATACTATCCACACCAGACTGGACGTAGGGCGCCGTGACTTTCTGGTGTGCCGAACCAGTATAAATCATTGTCTCCCTACGTTTACCATCGAGTTCCTACAAACGCCGATACCCCTCCGAACAAATCACCGTCCCGGGTACCCCGTGACGGGTTGCCGGTGGTAAAACATCGAGAGGACAAAGGATTCCAAAAACCCAGGGGAACGGTAGCAGTGATCTTCTCAGGGGCTCTAGATTGTAGAAGCAAACATTAAGAAAAACTAGCACTACGGACTATCATGACAGCAGAACCGGCTACACCAAGATATCTCAATTGGTCACAATATTCTATCCAATTTACCAGAGAAGACCAGTGGACTAGCATGGGAAACGCGGGCCATTATCCACTGGTTCTAGATCCAACTATTGCTGGTATGACTGTCACCAAAGTACTAATCGACGGGGGAGCCGAACTCAACATCATCTTTTCAGAAACACTAAGGAAGATGGGACTACAACTCGCTGGGATGATCACACCAACAAGCACACCTTTTTACGAAATAGTACCCGGCAAAGCAGCCATGCCGCTTGGACAAATTACTCTACCAGTCACTTTTGGAACACCCTCGAACTACCATACAGAATTCATCAAATTTGAGGTGGCGGACTTTGAGTCATCATACCACGCAATTCTCGGACGACCGGCACTAGCAAAATTCATGGCGATACCACATTACCCGTATTTGCTGCTCAAGATGCCAGGACCTAATGGAGTACTTTCCCTTCGAAGTGACTTGAAACGCACTTTTGACTGCGATGTTCAAGCAATCCGTTGCTGCAGATAGTTGACCGAAGACGACCGGCACTAGCAAAATCCAGATTGCAGCCAGAGTAGAAGATGACCAAAGTAGAAGAGAAATAGCCACCGTTGCTGAAGAAATAAACCCAGAGGAGCTAGAGATACCAGCTAAAAAGCCCAGCATCCTAGCACCACCAAAAGAAGCCGACGTCAAGCAAATTGACTTAGGCACTAGCGATACCTCCAAGACAGCAACCATCAGTGCTCACCTCTCGGCAAAATAGGAACTCGCGCTCACCAACTTTCTTCGGGACAACAAAGATATCTTCGCTTGGAAGCCGGCCGACATGCCAGGTGTCCCAAGAGAGTTGGCTGAGCACAGAATTGATGTTAATGAAAGCTCCAAGCCTATAAAGCAACGGCTACGACGAGTCTCACGCGACAAAAAGGTAGTGACTAAAAAGGAAATCACAAAACTAATGGCAGCCGGATTCATCAGAGAAATCCTTCATCTAGACTGGCTAGCAAACCCGGTCCTTGTGCAGATGAAGAACATGGACGAGTGGCACATGTGCGTCGACTACACAGATCTCAACAAACATTGCCCAAAAGATCCATTCGGGCTACCACGCATTGACCAGATAGTTGACTCAACAGCAGGGTCTGCACTATTATCCTTTCTTGATTGCTATTCAGGGTATCACCAGATCGCATTAAAAGAACAAGACCAGAGCAAGACGTCTTTCATTACTCCGTTCGGTGCTTACTGTTACAAGACCATGTCGTTTGGACTAAAGAACGCTGGCGCCACATACCAAAGAGCTATCCAAACTTGCCTTGGGGATCAAATCGGTGAAAATGTGGAGGCATACGTGGATGATGTAGTGGTGAAAACAAAGAACCTAGACACTCTGATTGAAGATTTAAAGCAAACCTTCGAAAACTTGAAAAGATGGAGATGGAAGTTGAACCCAAATAAATGTGTATTCGGAGTTCCCTCAGGACAACTACTCAGATTTTTGGTCAGTCAGCGTGGGATTGAAGCCAGCACCAAGCAAATTCAAGCTATAACAGAAATGGGCCCACCTAGAAGTATCAAAGATGTGTAGAAACTGACAGGATGCATGGCGGCCCTCAACCGTTTCATATCAAGACTTGGCAAAAAGGGGTTACCTTTCTTTAAACTACTAAAGAAGACAGACAAGTTCGAGTGGACAAAAGAGGCCGATGAAGCTTTCAAAAAACTTAAAGAATACCTCACCTCGTCGCCTGTCCTGACACCTCCAAAGAAAGACGAAGATATGATGCTATATATTACGGCGACTTCTACCGTGATCAGCACGGCGATAGTCATAGAAAGAGAAGAACAAGGGCGCGTGTATAAAGTGCAACGTCCCGTATACTACATCAGCGAAGTACTGTCAGAATCCAAAATCCGGTACCCGCATGTACAAAAACTACTCTACGCTCTACTTATCACCTCACGCAAGCTTCGCCACTATTTCAAAAGCCACAAGATTACCGTGGTGATAGATTTTCCACTCGAAGACATCCTACACAATAAAGATGCCACAGGGCGCATATCTAAGTGGGTAGTCGAGCTTGGTGCTCTCAATATCGATTTTACCCCACGCAAGGCAATCAAATCTCAAGCCCTTGCTGATTTTGTTGCTGAGTGGACAGAGATTCAACAACCTATATCAAATACCATCTTTGACCACTGGAAGATGTATTTTGATGGGTCACTCAAACTAGGCAGAGCCGGTGCAGGCGTTCTCCTCATTTCTCTAGAAGGAAAACAACTCAAGTACGTCCTTCAGATATTATGGCAAGCTACAAATAACGAAGCAGAATATGAAGCCCTCATCCATGGGCTACGAGTGGCAATTACCCTCGGAATAAAGGGATTACTCGTATACGGTGATTCAGCAGTAGTCATCAACCAAGTCAACAAAGATTGGGATTGCACCAAAGAAAACATGGGTGCTTACTGTGCTGAAATACGGAAACTTGAAAAACATTTCCAAGGATTAGAAATTCTACACGTCCTGCGTGATTCCAACATTGCAGCAGATGTTCTCGCCAAGCTCGGATCAGACAGAGCAAAGGTTCCACCCGGCGTATTCATAGAAGAGCTATTAGTTCCCTCTATCAAACAACCCGGTGAAACAACCCCTGAAATTCAGGCTAAAGGCATTCAGATCTTGGTAATCAACACTTCATGGAGCCAAGTTTTCATCGACTATATCAAAGAAAATAAATTGCTAGCAGATAAAGCAGAAGCCACCCAAGTTGTTCACAGAAGCAAAAACTACGTTCTAGTAGGAGATAGACTTTACAAAAGAGCAGCATCATCAGAAGTACTCCTAAAATGTGTCTCATTTGAAGAAGGCAAAGAGATCCTAAACGAAATACACTCAGGTTGCTGTGGAAATCATGCCGCTTCAAGAACACTGGTTGGCAAAGCATTTCGCACCGGATTCTACTGGCCAACCGCTTTGAAAGACGCAGAAGAACTTGTTAGAAAATGCAAAGGTTGCCAAATGTTTGCAAGACAAGCCCATGTGCCAGCTCACAATCTTATTTGCATCCCACCCGCTTGGCCTTTTTCCTACTGGGGGCTGGATCAAGTAGGACCTCTGAAGAAAGCAAAAGGCGGCTTCGAGTACATCTTTGTAGCAATCGACAAGTTCACCAAGTGGATTGAATACAAACCACTCGCGAAATACAGTGCAGCCAAAGTAGTCAAGTTCATCCAAGACATTATGCACTGCTTCGGCATGCCCAACCGAATCATCACAGATCTAGGCTCCCCCTTCACAGCTACAGAATTCAAAAGCTGGGCACAAGACTGTTGTTTTAGTATAGACTACGCGTCTGTTGCACATCCAGAAGCCAACGGACAAGTAGAAAGGGCTAATGGACTCATACTAGCCGGATTAAAACCAAGGTTATACGAAGAACTAGTGGACTATGGGTCCAAATGGATTGAAGAATTACCTAAAATAGTATGGGGGCTACGAACTCAAATAAGCAGAGCAACAGGCTACTCACCCTTCTTCCTAGTTTACGGGTCAGAAGCCGTACTGCCAGCCGATTTGATCTAGATATCACCAAAGATAGAACAATACGATGAAGGAGAAGCAGAACACACAAGAAGATTAGAACTCGACAGCTCAGAAGAAGTCAGAGTAAATGCTACCCTCCAATCAGCCAGATACCTACAAGGTTTAAGACGACACTATAACAAGAGTACCCATCCTCGATCATTACAAGTCGGAGACTTAGTGCTAAGAAGGATACAAAAAACTGACGGACGACATAAGCTACTCAGTCCATGGGAAGGTCCGTTCATTGTCACAAAAGTCACCGGACTAGGCACATACAAGTTAATAACCAAAGATGGAAGAGAAGTCAACAATACATGGCACATCAGCCAGCTAAGAAGATTCTACGCGTAAAAACAACTCAAGAAAAAACAGATATGCAAGCCACAAGGGACCAACGTTCACAATCGACAAAGGACAATATTCCTCGACAACATATGTATTAGTTTATATTCATGATCAATAAAGATGATATTCATCCACAGCATGTCTTGTCATGACTTTCAACGAGTTGTTTTCACGAAACAAAAAGCAAAATGGCTGAAAACATGCCTGAGCATCCTGGCCGAGAGCAAAATAGCTGAAAAGACGCTTGAGCCCGCCGATGAGGGTAGCTAAAAGCTAACACCCGAAATAAAAAGCAAAATGGCTGAAAACATGCCTGAGCATCCCGGCCGAGAGCAAAATAGCTGAAAAGACGCTTGAGCCCGCCGATGAGGGTAGCTAAAAGCTAACACCCAAAACAAAAAGCAAAATGGCTGAAAACATGCCTGAGCATCCCGGCCGAGAGCAAAATAGCTGAAAAGACGCTTGAGCCCGCCGATGAGGGTAGCTAAAAGCTAACACCCGAAATAAAAAGCAAAATGGCTGAAAACATGCCTAAGCATCCCGTCCGAGAGCAAAATAGCTGAAAAGATGCTTGAGCCCGCCGATGAGGGTAGCTAAAAGCTAACACCCGAAACAAAAAGCAAAATGGCTGAAAACATGCCTGAGCATCCCGGCCCAGAGCAAAATAGCTGAAAAGACGCTTGAGCCCACCGATGAGGGTAGCTAAAAGCTAACACCTAAAACTAGTCGACCGAAATTAAGCTCTTCGTTCTGAAAAGCAAGAGGCTCGGGGGCTACATCCAGATAGGAATACTTTTTCCTCAGAAAAGCACAAGCGCCACTCAAGAAAGCACTCGGATGCCAAAGTTTGTCAAGGCAACATTCTATGCCGAGTCGTTTTACATAGCGCAGACGAAAGGTTGTCAACACAAAGATCTACATCTAACAAGTCATAGCGCGGACAAAGCACTCGACGGATCACGAAAGAGGAAGAAAAGAAAAGTACTCGACAAATCGAGGGATTTCGTCAGGATAACGCACAGAGTTGTTTACAGGGTAGAGACGAAAACGGGACAAAGTACTCAGCAAGTCAAGTAACTCCGACCACACCCGGGCAAAGAATACATCAACAAAAATAAAGAATCTTCATTTGAAGAGGAGTGTAATATTACAAGAGGCTGGTCAATTGGATCAGGCTTTGTCATCAGGAAGGGAAATATCAATATTAAGACTGTCTACAACCCTACTGGCTAAACCTTCGACCTCAGGCTCCATCCTCTCAACGGCATCAAGGTATTCTTGGCTATCAGCTTCCTCTGCTATCTTGGATAGAGGCGCCTCTAGAGCAAGGACCCGAACCTAGGCCAGCACATTCTTGGTACATACTTGAGCGCACTTCTTCACGAACTCTTAGAAACGAGTCAGAATCCGAGGAATGAACTGAGCCCAAGATTGCCCGTCATCCACTGGAGTTCGGAGAACATCAGCTATTGAACGAAAGGATTTCCACAAAACGTTCCAATTTTCAGTAGCCGTCGCCAGCTTCCCAGACAAGTCTTCAATAGTTTTTTGGGCCTACACAAGATCTTTATCAGCTCCACGCCTGATCAACTTAGCAAGTGCAAGTTCTTCTTCAGCATGAGTAATTACCTCCTCAGCCTTGTTATGACTTGTACAAACAAGAGTCTTCATTTCATCAATGCCCTCCGAGAGCTTTTTTCCTTCAACTCGGAGAGCTGGACAAGACACCAAACAACAAGTCAGCAGGAGGGAAAGGTTTGAATACTGAAAGAAACAAAGAGAACCCGGAATACCTTTACATTCTTTCTTCATGGCTTCCAAGCTCTTCATGGCCTTCGAGTTCTTTGAAGCCTCCCAGATAGCAGCATCTTTCTGTTTCTCCAACTCCTGGGCAACAGTGTCTCTCTGTTTCTCTACCTCTACCACTCGGGCACGGAGAGCCTTTTCCTCTTTTTGATGCGACCTACGCTCAGTCTCCAACTCGGCCCGGAGGAGGTCAAGGTCAGTCTTCAGAGAACTTACCTCGGAGGACAACTTCTTCTCGGTTTCAGACGAAAAGAAGAAGCCGGTATGGTCACGAGAGAAAGTCTAAACAATTAAAGATAGAGAAAAATAAGGCGTAAGGACGAAGGCAAAACAAATGGCCTAAGAAAGAATCTCAGAAAAACTTACGTGAAGCTTCTCCCCGAAAGAAGTCATAGAGGACGCCAAGCTCCCCCAGGCTGCGGTCAGCTCCGATAGCCGATGGGTGGCATCGAACTATTGCACCACGTCATCGGTAAAAGAGGGACCGCCGAAAGCAAGAGAAGGGGAAGGAGAGGCCGGCTGGGGCGAAGAAGGAACGACCAAAGCAACCTCCCGAGAAGCCGAAGCCAATCCCTCAGAAGGACCCAACGCGACGGCCATAGTCACCTCCGGGGCAGCCAAGTCCGCAACTTTGCCAAGTAGCTCCAAAGCCCCCGCAGCAACTTCACCAACAGTATGTTGCGAGTCCTGAGGCTCAGAACTCAATGGCACGGCAGAAGGCTGAGAAGAAGTCGATGAAGAAATGAGAGAAGACGAAAGACTAAAAATTGATAAAAGAAATCACCGATGAGAACCAGAAGAAGGAAGACAGAAGCAAAGGGATGAAGCCAGAATCTACTCACCTAGCCACTTTCTTCTTCACAAAGCCAAAAGAAGGCCTCACAGGGGGGACCACGACGGTGAAAACATCCCCACCACCCGACGACGAGAGCGGGATAGCAGATACCGAAGCCACGGAAGAAGCTGGGGCTGGAGCCATGGAAGAACTCTGCACTAGAGGAGCGGTAGAGCTCGGTACCGAGGCTACCAAAGAACTCAACACTGGAGCTTCAGAAGAAGTCAGCGCGGGAACCTCAGAAGATCTCGTACCCGACGTTCGGTTACTTCAAAAAGTTCAAGACTAAAAGTCAAGACAAAGAAGAGAAATTCAATGCAACAGGAATATGAAAGCAACTCACCGCCGCATGATGAGGGGTACTTCGTCATCCTCCTCTCCCTCAACCAAGGAAACCAGAGCACCTGCTGAAAAAAGAATAAAAAGTACTCGGTTCAAGAGAAAAACAGGAAAACAAAGGAATAAAGAGTATTAAATGTGCTCACCTAAGAGCATGCTAGCAACAACTGGAGTACCTGAGAGACTACTTGGTTTGCGAGACTTCTTGGAGATAGGCAGGCCAGATGAAGACCCATCCGTTCGCCCCCTCTTCGGGACACTACAAGGACCACGAGGGACTAGACGAGGAACATATTCTTCATATACATCAACAAATCCGGAAGAAACTCTAGGAAGCGCTGTGGAGGTTGGGAACTTACTAGTTACGGAAGTTCTAGCAAGTTTATCCCCAGTCTCCGCCATGGCAAGGAGAACATCAAGAGGGATCGGGTCAACAAAGTTCCGCCCAAGCTCCTACGAAAAAGGATAAAATAGCAAGACAAGGAAAAGCTAAGTAAAAATGGATGCAGCAAGAGTACATAAAGTACCCAAACAAAGAGATAAACAACTCACCACTGGGGGTGGGTTGTTGGCAGAGAACTCGGAGACAGCAGGAGGAACAACGCTCACCCCTTTCAACATCTTCTGTAGACGCTCGAGTACCTCCTCATCGGTTAGCTCAAGAGCTAGGACCATGCGTGAAGGATCCTTGGCCCCAGAATACTCGAAGCCAAGGTGCTCCCACTCTTTCAAAGGCTGAACTCGACGATGAAGAAAACTCGAAACAATACCAAAACCGGTTAAACCCTGCTGTTTCAGCGTGCTAATCCTATCAAGGAATGGCTGGATCACTTGAATCTCAGCAGGTGACTCAAGTTTCTTATCCCATCGGTCATTCACCACAGGACCAGATCCAGAGTGGACGGCAAGGGAAGGGATCAAATTAGCAGCATAAAACCAGTCGGCACGCTAATCTTTTACAGAATCAACCAAGTCATAATCAAAGAACTTGCTCTTAAGACCCTGGCGAAACTGAATCCCGCAACCGCCAAGAACGCTGGTTTCCTCACGGCGCGGTTGGGGTTTCAGGCGAAAGAAGTAATGAAACAGAGAAAGAGAAGGAGGAATTCCAAGGAAAGCTTCGCAAAGATGAACAAAGACAGAAAGGTGAAGAACTGCATTAGGAGCAAGGTGGTTTAGGCAAATCCCAAAATAATCAAGAAATTGGTGAAGAAAAGCGGAGGCAGGAAGACAAAGTCCAGCGCGAATGAATGAGACAAAAAGAACGATCTCACCAAGAACTAGAACAGGAACTCGATGCTCGCCTGGAACTCTCCATTCAGCAAAAGCCTGGCCCTGGATCAAGCCATCGCTAACAAGCTCACGAAGCTGCGCTTCGGTGGTTGTCGGAGCCGGCCAAAACTTCTGGGCGGCACTCATGGCAACAAACTCCTGATTCTCGATCAAGGAGAGTGAAGACTCCTCATCCACAAAAGAAGACTGGGACTTACTGGTGGTTTTCTTCTTGCCCATGTACTAACGAAGGCAAAAAGAAATCAGAGGAAAAAGAAAACCTAGATGGCGGCGCTAAGGACGGCGGCGGCAATGGCGACGGCGGATGATTAAGAGCTAGGGTTTGAAGGCAAAAGAAAGGCAGTAAAGAAAAAGAGGACGAAGGGTCTATAAATACATTTTACAGCGTTAGAAACGGCCCACCAGGCCCGTTAAAACACCATGTGAGAACACAACAGTCCATTTACCGACGCAGCTAAAACGACGGAGGGCACAAATCCACACAATGGTACAATCCAACGGGCAGATTTCAGACTTATCCATCCAGCACTACTGCGGAGCCATCAGATAACCGCAAGAACAACCCATCCTCAAAGAAGAAAGGGAGGGTAACTTCTGAAGGAACAAAAGAACCTGGTTCTTGATAAAAAGAACTCAAAAATTCCATAAGCAACACAGTAGGAAAGCATGGACCAAAGGAGGCTGGCAGGCATCTATCTACCCAAGCCTGACGTGATGCAGGATCAGGTGTTGATCTGCACCGGACAGCCGCAGGGCAGACAAAGAGCGCCAGCCAAGAACTGCCGGATGAAGGGACGAAGCCCACATCACAAGACTTCCTCCAACTACTGCCACCAACTTCCTAATGCAACGCCACTGCGGGATTAGTCTACCTCTAACCCCTATCACAAGACTTCCTCCAGCTATGACGAGATACACAACAACTACAAGATACGCCCGAGGGCTGCTCAACTTCACAAACTACCATATCCATGACTACAAAGACTTCAGGCCACACAACAGAATGCTCAATGATTCAAAAACAAGCACCATAGGAGGGTATTTATAGACCAAAAGAGTGGTGCACATGAACCGGGAGCACCAAAGGTAAAGACCTGACAAAGGAAACAGTGAAAAGATAGAACTCAATGAAAAAGGACTTAGGCGTGAAGGAACAGTGACCAAGGACAAGCATATTCGGAAGGATATACCACCACGGTACAACCCGTCAACAAACAGCATTTACACCCAACCAACTCCACACAACTACATCCGACAAAAGAAGACTAGCGGAGATATGCCAAGGCCATGTAACTGAGTTCTTTCCAAAAAAAAAGAAAGAACCCGGACATAAGCTCGGAGGCTGGATGCTGCGAAACTACTCGGATGATGGTTTAATCCAAGACTAAAGGGCTGCTTTGGAAAGATGCCACAAAACTACTCGGATGATGACATAATCCAAGTCTCGGGGACTACTTCAGAACACAAATTTTCAAACAACATAAAGATTCAAGACCCTCCAACTTTTTGTTCCAAATAGCAAGAGGCTCAGGGGCTACACTCAGTGAGTGCACTTTTTCTTTGAAAAAAGCGCACGTCACCAAAAGACTTCCTCAACGCAGACCATTTCAAGACATTACGACAAAAAGAACCCGGAACGAGCCATATTCGAGTTCTTTTTGATAAAACTTCAACGAACAATCAGAGCAACTTCAAGACAAGATCCTCCAGCTCCTTGTTCCAAATAGCAAGAGGCTCGGGGGCTACAACTAGATGGATGTACTTTTTCTTCAAAAAGCACTCACCGCTCGAAGATCCCAAGAAGCGCTACAAGGTTTCACTCCAGAAAGCACTCGGATGACGTTTGTTCCTACTCAACAAGACCTGAAGGAGCAAAACGAGACTTTTAGAGCTCAACCTTGAAGTGCTCGGGGGCTTATCGATGCGGGACCCACAGGATACCCCGCAAGGGAGAGAAAAGATCTAGTCTAACTAGGATTCTTCCCATATAATCTTAGTAGTAGTACTATTCAGTAATCCTACTAGGAACTCTCATTGTAAACCGGCTAGGACTCTGGCCTCCTGACTATATAAAGGAGGGCAAGGCTCCTGGGGAAGAGAATAACAGAACAATAATTGTACGACACTTCATAATCAATCCAACGTAGAGGCTAACGCCGGCTAGACGTAGGGCTGTTACTCGATGAACGATCGAGGGTCCAAACCAGGATAAGTCGTTTGTCTCTTGCATTCACCATCGTGTTCTGCATACGCTGAAGCCCGAACAATACTGCCTTGGGGACCCCCGTGGTAGGCTATCGTGGTAAAACATCGACAGACCTCAACCAGGGAGGCCTTGGCTTTCTCCTTCCAGCCCTGGACCTCGACCCGAGAAGCCTCGACCGCCCTAGAAACCTCCTTCTCTAGCTCTGCATCACACCAAGGAGTTAGGGGTCGAACACAAGAAAAACAAGTAAAACGAGGGGAATAAGACTCACCCTCAGCCTTTCCCTTCCAGACTAGAGCTTCGGTCTGGGATGCCTCGGCCACCTTGAGGGCCTCTGCCAGGTGTAACACCTCGGGTGTTTAAAATACTAAAACCTGACATGTCATCATATGCATGGCAAAGCATTTGGCATTTGGTGAAAACTTTGATATGTATACACTAAAACGAGTTTATATTCATGTGGTATGTGTTGAATTGTATTGTTTGACTTAAATTCAAAGTTTGTTTGGATTTTTGAATTTTTCGAGAAAACCCCGCTTTTCAGTATTTAAATCCTACCCTAAAAATCCATTTCAAAATCTAAACATAATTTGGGGTTGATCCCAAAAGCAAAAGTGTAGAGCTTGGCAAGTTATACAAAGTTTGTTTTTGGAGTTTTTCAAGTTGTTTAGAAAAATTTTGAGTAATTCAAAAAGGCGTAATTCGTTAAATTTCCCTATTCAAATTCAAAAGTTCATTTCAAAATCTAGACCGAATTAGGAGATGGTTATAGAAGCAAAGTTGTAGAACTTTTGATTTTGAACAACTTTTGTTTTTGGAGATTTTTGAGTTGTTATGAAAATTTGAGAGTAATTTGTGAATTTTGGCGAATGGCATTTCTGTAATTTGAGTGAACAGTGTCCACCGCCGAAGCTACATTGCCGGCGAGCTTCGGTTGGCTTCCAGTCGCGTGCGTGGCCGTCTGGGCGTCACGCTGGCGCGGTGAAGGCCACAGCGCAGCTTCCTTGAGCTTCTGAGCTGTGTTATTTGGACTGAGGCGCCGTCGTCGTCGTCGTTCTTTCCTCTCCTCTGTTTTCTCCCGTCGCCACCGCCATACTCCATCGAGCTCTCACCGTCGACCTAGCACCATTGCCGTCTCGACAAAGTGTGCTCCAGCTCCGCCGTATCCTTGTGCATCCAGCCAACCCACCAATTCAGCTAGTCTAAGTCGGGAACTCGAGTTGCATCGTCTTCTTCCTCGCGGCCGGCAACTCCTCCACCGAGCACGATTCGCCGTGGCCAGAGCTCCACGGTGCATCTTCGTCCCTGGTTTTGGCTGATTCTGTTTTGTCTCGATGCTGTAGTACTTAATCCATAGCTGGTTGCTCATTTTGATCACTGCAGTCGCCGGTACACCATCGCCGACGACGTTTTGCTCCGCCGTGATCACCGTGATCGTCGTCACGCCTCTCCGTTGCTTCTCCGACCTCGCTCCTTGCTTCAACGCGTTCGGGGTGAGCCACTGGTGCTTCCTAGATCCCTTGTTTGAGCTCTACCGGTCGCACACCGCCGGCGTAGCGCTGCCGTGCCACCGCGTCCGCCATGGTCGACGACGAGCTAGTATAGGGCCGTAATCAGTGCTGATAGGGACGTCAATCGATGCGCCTAGACTTGGTGATCATTTTGGTACGTTGGTCGTCGCCGGTGATCTCACCGTCGGCGAGAAATCGCCGGTCAGAGCCGTCGCTGCCGTGGTCAACGTCGGAGGTTAGGGATGACAGGTGGGGTCGGGTGTCAGTGACTCAACGTTCAAATGGATTTTTCTATTTTTCAGAATTAAATGAATAGTGCTGTAATTTGTTATTTTTGTGTAGAATTATTTAGAGCTCCAAAAATTATGAAAATTTTTGTGTGAATTCTCTATGATGTATATTATATGACAAAAATTTGAAATATTGATTTTCAGTATTTTTGGGGTATGATAAAAATTGCTCAATTAATTAATAAATGACTTTCCATGATTTTTCTAGGCTTATTTACTTGTCCAAAAATTATGAAATTTGTTTTGCCACTTAGTTATCATGTAATGAACATTTACTAAAATTTTGAGCTCAATTAGAATAAGTTGATTTATTTCATAATTTTAATTAAATAATTAATTCATAAAAGCAAATAGTAACCTTTAGTGATTTAGGTTTTGTTTGTAATTTTGGATTGAGTGATGACCTTGGGTCATTTGTTGATAAGGATCCTTGGCAGTTGATGTATGTGTTACGAAAAAGATTTAGTTTGTTTGACTTGCAACTGTACCGCGAAGGAAAGTTGTATTCAAATTGTTAATTTTTGTATCCATCATCGAGCATCATATTTCGTATTCCGCATCAGTGTTAAACATGGCATTGTTATTACGTGTAGTGAACGAAGGTGAACACTGTGGTAGTTAATCAAGCTATTGAGGAGGTTAATCCGTCTGTTGAGGTCGGATCGAATACTTGTGTGACGTCGCAGGAACCAGACTTTTCCGTCAACGAAGGCAAGCCCCGGATGCATACAACCCTACCTTGTGTTTTACAAATTAATTTCGCTTTTGCTTTCCGTTACTGCATTAAGTGATTAGGAGTTAAGTAAGAGCCTAATTGGTGCATTACCATCCTTGTTATTCCATATTTACCATATTACCAGTTTTAAACTCGTATATGCCTAGTTTTGCTTAGCTATGCGTAGAACGATGAAAGTCGGGTGATTACCTGTCACCTGCAAGTTTTAAATGGAACATTGGTTACTTATGTTATCACGTGATATGGGAATGTGGAGTAATAAATCTAGACCGGGCGGACTCGGTGTGTGTGAGCCACAAGACATGGAGGTCTTGTGAGCGGGTTCTTTCCGCCTGTGTCGATTAAGGCACGTCCGTTGTTGAATTGCATGAGGTGAGAATTTGTAGTACTAACCACATACTCCTGGTAAGCCTAACTTGGCGATTCTGTTACGAGAATGGCTACTCGCGCACTGGGAGTGGAGAGATGGCGGGAATAGCGTGTACCCACGTGGCTATGGGCTGGATTGGTGGAGTACTGTATTCTCGGGTGGCGCGGACCCAGTTCTTGTTTTAGAGGATCCGAGGGTAGGTTGATATATGTAGGTCAGGGACCTGCATATGTCGTGTGGTCTGGAATTCCCAGCTGGGTTTATAATCGGTTCAAATCGTCAGTTGCTCCTCGGTTATGGAGACTCAACTCACTGTTCATCATCGTAGTACTAATAACTGGAACTCAAATAAGGCTTGTGAATGTGTTGGATATGAAGTTTCATGATCTCATCATGGATCAGTGTCAGCTTTGTATATGATTTTATGAAGCTTTCTATATAAAGACTTTTGTTAAAGAGCTTTTACGCAAAAGAACTTTGATTATTGCTAAAACCATACCTTGAATCCCTGAGCCTGCATTCCTGAGTTATCAGTTCTTATTTCGGTTAAGT
Source organism: Miscanthus floridulus (assembly GCF_019320115.1). Taxonomy (NCBI): domain Eukaryota; kingdom Viridiplantae; phylum Streptophyta; class Magnoliopsida; order Poales; family Poaceae; genus Miscanthus; species Miscanthus floridulus. The sequence goes on from NC_089597.1 coordinate 35,323,950, forward strand.
CTTGTTGAGTACTTTTGTACTCAGGGTTCGTTGACCCTTGTTGCAGGTGAGCCTCATGAGCAGATCTGTTTTGGATCGTGCTGCATGACAGTTGTACCTTGTGATGACGATGAGAAGTAAATGTGTGGCCCTTGGGCAGGGCAATCTCCTTGTGTGTTTTGTATTATATTATAATGCCACTCCACTATTTCGTTTTGTAATAAACATCGAACCTAGTTGCGAGGTTTGAAACTACTGTTTTGTAAATTATGTTATTGTAAGACTTCCGCTGTTTTTACTCTGGTGTAGATATTTGAATAAATGTTGTAATACTGCAATGACTCTGTAACGTGATCCTGCTCGGAAATCGTGGATGATTCGGGGTTCCCCGAGGACACCCGACAGTCTTTTTAAGTTAATGGAAACATATGCATAAATGTCAAAGGTCAGTCGGACAGTGACAGGTGCATGTGGGCCCTATAACTTAGGAGGTTCTGCCACAGAATGGTATCAGAGCGATCGTTACAAGGTTTTTGTTGTATTGTTTACAAAAACTTCAAAATGATTTGGGATGACTAAATTTAACTTGCTAATTTAGTCCAAATTGCTTCTGACTTATCTTATTTCTTTCTCACCATTCCTTATTTGATTAAAAGGGTCTTGTGTGGTGGAGTAGTAATCTTACTATGCCCTATATAAAAATAAATGTTGTTTATGTGCATTATAAACTTTGATGTTTTTGTTCGTAAGAACGATTCATGCATCATGAATAATTCACTCGTTACTTCCTTCACCTCTTAGTCTGGAGTTGAGTAGTGAGACTGGTTTGAGTAATGTAATCCATCATAGTTGCTCTTTAGACTTTGATCAAATGGTCTTACTTGGATTAAATTGGTTTCCTACAGTATGGCTCGTGCCAAGATGACGCCCCGTAAGTCCACTGGACCCAAAGGAGTTCCTCGTCACCAACTTGCCTCTAGAAACGATGATGCTAGTAGTAGCAGTTCTAGGCCGGATCCCCAAGCAGAGATACAGAGGATTTCTGTAGAATTAGCACAAGCTACTAGAGATAGGGCTTTGGATGCTATACAGATAGGAGAATTACAGGATCAATTGAGGCGTCTCACCACCGCACACAGGAACTGCGAAAGCATGTTAGTTCGTACGGTGGAGGGAAGAAATGAGGCTTGGCATAGGGAAAATGTAGCTAGAGCTAGAACTCATGAGCTAGAATTTTATGTAGAAGATTTAGAAGAACATAATACTTATCTACATGAGGAAGTTCATAGGCTTAGCAATCTACTAAACCCAAATCATGAGCCTCAAGCTGATGCCATGGACCCAGGTGTCATCCTTGCCGATGAAAGTGAATCAGAAGAGGAAGAAGAAGAAGATCCTGAAGAATTAGTAATGATAGATGAAAGTGATGATGAAGGCGGTAATAATTCCGGAATGGATACCGAGCCTGAAGTTTGAAGTGCTCAGGGAAAGGAGTAGAGTTGTGTAATAGAAGATCTAGTTAAGATAGTAGTCTTGTTTAGATGTGTTCTTGTGTTTAAATAAGTGGCATCGATGTAATGCGGGTAGTAAGCTCTTTGATCTTTGAATAAAGACTTGTGAATAAAGTTTGGTTTGTTATGAACAGATGCGTCGTACGCGGGGATCGCATATTCCTGGTACTTCACAAGATGATGATGATATCCCCAACCCGCCACCAATGCCGACCAATCTGGCTGATGCTATCGCTGCATTAGTCAATGTGACTGTGGAAAATTCTCGTTTGCTTCATGAGATGGCTCAAAGTAATCAGAATCAGATGCATGGAAACCGTGGCCGCAATCATAACAGGCATGAGGCTACCTATGTGGATTTCACGGATACAAAACCCCCGGTGTTCACCAAGGCAGATGAACCACTGGAGGCTGATGACTGGCTTAGGACCATGGAGCAGAAATTTGATCTTATTCACTGCACAGAGTTTCAGAAACCGGTGTTTGCTTGCCCAGCAACTTAGAGGTGCAGCTGGTGCTTGGTATGCAAATCTGATGGCCATGCAACCCGCAGGCGTTCCGTTAACTTGGACAGAATTTCGCACTGCTTTCAGAGCCCATTATATCCCGGAAGGAGTGATGGCTATGAAGCTGGATGAATTCCTTGCTTTGAGGCAAGGGGATCAAACGGTTATGCAGTATGTGGGAAGATTCAATCATCTGTCGCAGTATGCATCTGAACATGTCAATACGGATGCCAAGAAAAAGAAATGGTTCATGAGAGGTCTGAATACCAAACTGCAGACAATGATGACAGCCTGTACCAATATCACTTATCATGAGGCAGTAAATATTGCAATTGCTTCAGAGGCAAAGTATCGGCAGCATAAGGAGCTCAAGAAGAAAAAGAATGTGCCGTCTGGACCTTTTGGTGGAAACCAAAAGAGGCAGAGAGTGATTTATCATCCAGTAAACCATTATCGTCATCCTTATCGTCCGCCACAGTTCCAAGCCGGGCAACAGTCAAATGTCCGTCCTGCAATAACCTATCCGAACTCACAGTCAACCAATGCTCCTGGTGGCAATGCTCCAACATCCCAGGGTCACAACTATCCATGTTACAATTGTGGAAGGACTGGTCATTTCTCCAGGGAATGTCCATATCCTAGGCAGGCTAATCAAAATTATCAGAAGGCCCCTGCCAATCAACAACAGGGTCAGGCACCAAACAAGAACCCTAATCAGAATGCTCAGAAGGGCAAAGATGAGAGGAAGACAGGAAGGGTTTTCTATATTCAAGCCGAGGAAATTCCTGAAGGAGAGCCAGTGATGATGGGTATGTTTCCTGTTGCCAATCACCCTGCAGTTATACTTTTTGATTCTGGCGCATCGCATTCATTCATCAATAGAACATTTGTCGTGAAGCATGAAATTTCAATTGGGGCAACAAAGGAAAGTTTCTTTATACAGTCGCCCGGGGGACGTCTGTGTACTAAGGAAATGGTATACCAGGTACCCGTAAACCTGGGTGGGCATATTTTTCCCACTACCATGATTATCCTTAAGGATCAGGATATAGATGTAATCTTGGGAATGAATTGGATGTATCAGCATAAGGCTGTTATAGATATTTTGAATAGGACCTTAAGAGTAAGTTTGCCTGATAGTAATTCTCAACTTCTCATCCAACTTCCAACCCTAAGAAGATCAGTGGGCAAGATTTGTGCAACTGCTGTCAAAGAGATTAGAGATATTCCGGTAGTGTGTGAATTTCCGGATGTGTTTCCTGAAGATTTACCCGGTCTACCACCTGATAGGGATGTACAGTTTAACATAGAGTTACAACCTGGAACAGCTCCGATTTCTCGGAGAGCTTATAGAATGCCACCTAAGGAATTGGCCGAGTTGAAGACTCAGTTACAAGAATTGATTGAAAAAGGGTTTATCCAACCTAGTTCCTCACCTTGGGGATGTCCGGCAATTTTTGTGAAAAAGAAAGATGAGACCCTGAGGTTATGTGTTGACTATCGTCCATTGAATGAAGTGACCATCAAGAATAAGTATCCATTACCTCGGATAGATTTGCTTTTTGATCAATTGGCCGGAGCCAAAGTTTTCTCCAAGATAGATTTGAGATCAGGGTATCACCAAATTAAGATAAAGCCTGAAGATATTCCCAAAACGGCATTTACCACAAGATATGGATTATATGAATACTTGGTGATGTCTTTTGGTTTGACAAATGCTCCAGCTCATTTCATGTACCTGATGAATTCAGTATTCATGCCTGAACTAGACAAGTTTGTAGTGGTATTTATAGATGATATACTAGTATATTCCAAGAATAAGAAAGAACATGCGGAACACCTCAGAATTGTTCTGACTCATTTGAGAGAACATCAATTGTATGCCAAGTTCAGCAAGTGTGATTTTTGGCTTAAGGAAGTGCAATTTCTTGGACATGTCTTGTCAGCCGAAGGAGTTGCAGTTGATCCCGGCAAAGTGAGGGATGTGCTTGATTGGAAACCGCCAACCACAGTTCATCAAGTTCGGAGTTTTCTTGGATTGGCGGGGTATTACCGTCGGTTTATTCCAGAATTCTCTAAAGTATCAAAACCTATAACTGAATTGTTGAAGAACCAAGTCAAGTTTGTCTGGTCATCAGATTGTGAAGAGGCTTTCCAGACTTTGAAAAGGCTGTTGACTACTACACCAGTGTTAGCTCAACCTGATATTGAGAAGCCATTTGATGTTTATTGTGATGCTTCAGGTATTGGTATTGGATGTGTGTTGATGCAAGAAGGCCGAGTCATTGCCTATGCGTCCAGGCAACTTAAGCAGCATGAAGAACACTATCCGACTCATGATCTGGAGTTAGCAGCTGTGGTTCATGCTCTAAAGATTTGGCGACATTACCTGCTTGGTAATACATGCCATATTTACACCGATCACAAAAGCTTAAAGTATATCTTCACTCAGTCAGAATTAAACATGCGACAAAGAAGATGGTTAGAACTGATTAAGGATTATGATTTGGAAGTACATTATCACCCGGGTAAAGCAAATGTGGTTGCAGATGCCCTTAGTCGCAAAAGTTATTGCAATTGTCTGACAGTGAGAACAATGGGTTTGAATTTATGCCAAGAAATGGAGAAGTTGAATGTAGAAGTAATTCAACAAGGAAGTTTGACCAACATAATTGTTGAAGCTACTATTCGAGATCAAGTTATTGCTGCTCAGAAGGAAAACAAGGGTATAGCCCATATCAAGGAAAAAGTCAAGAATGGAAAAGCGGAATGCTTTAGCATAGATGATGAAGATGTGTTATGGTTCAAGGATCGCCTGGTGGTACCAAAAGTTCCTGAGTTACGGCAGTCAATTCTAGATGAGGCACATGCTACTAGGTTATCTATCCATCCGGGAAGCAACAAGATGTACCATGATTTGAAGCAAAGATTCTGGTGGACTAAAATGAAAATAGAGATTGCTAGATATATAGCAAAGTGTGATACTTGTCAAAAGGTGAAAGCTATACATTTGAAGTCTGCTGGTGAATTACAACCATTACCTATTCCATCTTGGAAGTGGGAGGACATAAGTATGGACTTTATTGTTGGTCTACCCAAGACATCAAAGGGATTTGACTCAGTATGGGTTATTGTAGATCGACTCACTAAGTCAGCACATTTTCTTCCAGTCAAGACCATATATCCTACGATCCAATATGCCAAGATGTACTTAGCAAGAATCATGAGTTTGCATGGGGTACCAAAAACCATAGTGTCAGATAGGGGTACACAGTTTGTCTCCAGCTTTTGGAAACACTTACATGCTTCGTTAGGTACCAAACTTCTGTATAGTACAGCTTATCATCCGCAGACTGATGGGCAGACTGAAAGAGTCAATCAAATACTTGAAGACATGTTAAGATGTTGTGTCCTTAACTATTCCAATAAGTGGGATGAGTGCTTACCTTTGGCCGAGTTCTCATACAACAATAGTTATCAGGAAAGCATTAGAATGGCTCCATTTGAAGCACTCTATGGTCGTAGATGCAGAACATCGTTGAGTTGGTCTGAGCCAGGAGAGAGAAGATTCTTTGGAGTTGACCTTGTGAAAGAAACAGAAGACAAGGTTAGGCAAATACAGAGTAATCTGAAGATAGCTCAGTCCCGCCAAAAGAGTTATGCGGATAGACGACGGAGACCATTGGTATTCAACAAAGGAGATTTTGTATATCTGAAAGTATCACCAATGAAGGGAGTTAACCGTTTTGGTGTTAAAGGAAAGTTGGCACCCCGATACATTGGACCGTATCAAATTTTGGAGAGGTATGGAAAAGTGGCATATCGCTTGAAATTACCTGAACATCTCACAGCTGTGCATGATGTGTTCCATGTTTCTCAATTGAAGAAGTGTCTCCGAGTGCCTGAACAAAATGTTGAAGTTGAAGGAGTGGAACTAGAACCGGATTTAACTTACTCCGAATATCCTATCCGAGTGCTGGATCAGAAAGATCGTGTTACTCGAAGACGGACAATCAAGTTCTATAAAATACAATGGAATCAACATTCAGAAGAGGAAGCTACCTGGGAATCAGAAGATTACTTGTTAGAAAAGTTTCCAGAGTTTCTAGCGTCAATATAGAATAGAATAATGTTAGTTGAGCTCGGTTACTACAAATTGTGTTTTGTAAAAGAACCTCAGTTGTTTTATGGAAAAGTTCTGGATGTTTTTGGATTGACACATTTCCTTTTCCATTACTTACTCTATGGCTTAGAATCTCGGGGCGAGATTTCTTTTAGGGGGAAGGATTGTAACACCTCGGGTGTTTAAAATACTAAAACCTGACATGTCATCATATGCATGGCAAAGCATTTGGCATTTGGTGAAAACTTTGAGATGCATACACTAAAACGAGTTTATATTCATGTGGTATGTGTTGAATTGTATTGTTTGACTTAAATTCAAAGTTTGTTTGGATTTTTGAATTTTTCGAGAAAACCCCGCTTTTCAGTATTTAAATCCTACCCTGAAAATCCATTTCAAAATCTAAACATAATTTGGGGTTGATCCCAAAAGCAAAAGTGTAGAGCTTGGCAAGTTATACAAAGTTTGTTTTTGGAGTTTTTCAAGTTGTTTAGAAAAATTTTGAGTAATTCAAAAAGGCGTAATTCGTTAAATTTCCCTATTCAAATTCAAAAGTTCATTTCAAAATCTAGACCGAATTAGGAGATGGTTATAGAAGCAAAGTTGTAGAACTTTTGATTTTGAACAACTTTTGTTTTTGGAGATTTTTGAGTTGTTATGAAAATTTGAGAGTAATTTGTGAATTTTGGCGAATGGCATTTCTGTAATTTGAGTGAACAGTGTCCACCGCCGAAGCTACATTGCCGGCGAGCTTCGGTTGGCTTCCAGTCGCGTGCGTGGCCGTCTGGGCGTCGCGCTGGCGCGGTGAAGGCCACAGCGCAGCTTCCTTGAGCTTCTGAGCTGTGTTATTTGGACTGAGGCGCCGTCGTCGTCGTTCTTTCCTCTCCTCTGTTTTCTCCCGTCGCCACCGCCATACTCCGTCGAGCTCTCACCGTCGACCTAGCACCATTGCCGTCTCGACAAAGCTGTGCTCCAGCTCCGCCTGTATCCTTGTGCATCCAGCCAACCCACCAATTCAGCTAGTCTAAGTCAGGGAACTCGAGTTGCATCGTCTTCTTCCTCGCGGCCGGCAACTCCTCCACCGAGCACGATTCGCCTGCGGCCAGAGCTCCACGGTGCATCTTCGTCCCTGGTTTTGGCTGATTCTATTTCGTCTCGATGCTGTAGTACTTAATCCATAGCTGGTTGCTCATTTTGATCACTGCAGTCGCCGGTACACCATCGCCGACGACGTTTTGCTCCGCCGTGATCACCGTGATCGTCGTCACGCCTCTCCGTTGCTTCTCCGACCTCGCTCCTTGCTTCAACGCGTTCGGGGTGAGCCACTGGTGCTTCCTGGATCCCTTGTTTGAGCTCTACCGGTCGCACACCGCCGGCGTAGCGCTGCCGTGCCACCGCGTCCGCCATGGTCGACGACGAGCTAGTATAGGGCCGTAATCAGTGCTGATAGGGACGTCAATCGATGCGCCTAGACTTGGTGATCATTTTGGTACGTTGGTCGTCGCCGGTGATCTCACCGTCGGCGAGAAATCGCCGGTCAGAGCCGTCGCTGCCGTGGTCAACTGTCGGAGGTTAGGGATGACAGGTGGGGTCGGGTGTCAGTGACTCAACGTTCAAATGGATTTTTCTATTTTTCAGAATTAAATGAATAGTGCTGTAATTTGTTATTTTTGTGTAGAATTATTTAGAGCTCCAAAAATTATGAAAATTTTTGTGTGAATTCTCTATGATGTATATTATATGACAAAAATTTGAAATATTGATTTTCAGTATTTTTGGGGTATGATAAAAATTGCTCAATTAATTAATAAATGACTTTCCATGATTTTTCTAGGCTTATTTACTTGTCCAAAAATTATGAAATTTGTTTTGCCACTTAGTTATCATGTAATGAACATTTACTAAAATTTTGAGCTCAATTAGAATAAGTTGATTTATTTCATAATTTTAATTAAATAATTAATTCATAAAAGCAAATAGTAACCTTTAGTGATTTAGGTTTTGTTTGTAATTTTGGATTGAGTGATGACCTTGGGTCATTTGTTGATAAGGATCCTTGGCAGTTGATGTATGTGTTACGAAAAAGATTTAGTTTGTTTGACTTGCAACTGTACCGCGAAGGAAAGTTGTATTCAAATTGTTAATTTTTGTATCCATCATCGAGCATCATATTTCGTATTCCGCATCGTGTTAAACATGGCATTGTTATTACGTGTAGTGAACGAAGGTGAACACGTGGTAGTTAATCAAGCTATTGAGGAGGTTAATCCGTCTGTTGAGGTCGGATCGAATACTTGTGTGACGTCGCAGGAACCAGACTTTTCCGTCAACGAAGGCAAGCCCCGGATGCATACAACCCTACCTTGTGTTTTACAAATTAATTTCGCTTTTGCTTTCCGTTACTGCATTAAGTGATTAGGAGTTAAGTAAGAGCCTAATTGGTGCATTACCATCCTTGTTATTCCATATTTACCATATTACCAGTTTTAAACTCGTATATGCCTAGTTTTGCTTAGCTATGCGTAGAACGATGAAAGTCGGGTGATTACCTGTCACCTGCAAGTTTTAAATGGAACATTGGTTACTTATGTTATCACGTGATATGGGAATGTGGAGTAATAAATCTAGACCGGGCGGACTCGGTGTGTGTGAGCCACAAGACATGGAGGTCTTGTGAGCGGGTTCTTTCCGCCTATGTCGATTAAGGCACGTCCGTTGTTGAATTGCATGAGGTGAGAATTTGTAGTACTAACCACATACTCCGGTAAGCCTAAACTTGGCGATTCTGTTACGAGAATGGCTACTCGCGCACTGGGAGTGGAGAGATGGCGGGAATAGCGTGTACCCACGTGGCTATGGGCTGGATTGGTGGAGTACTGTATTCTCGGATGGCGCGGACCCGTTCTTGTTTTAGAGGATCCGAGGGTAGGTTGGTATATGTAGGTCAGGGACCTGCATATGTCGTGTGGTCTGGAATTCCCAGCTGGGTTTATAATCGGTTCGAATCGTCGTTGCTCCTCGGTTATGGAGACTCAACTCACTGTTCATCATCGTAGTACTAATAACTAGAACTCAAATAAGGCTTGTGAATGTGTTGGATATGAAGTTTCATGATCTCATCATGGATCGTGTCAGCTTTGTATATGATTTTATGAAGCTTTCTATATAAAGACTTTTGTTAAAGAGCTTTTACGCAAAAGAACTTTGATTATTGCTAAAACCATACCTTGAATCCCTGAGCCTGCATTCCTGAGTTATCAGTTCTTATTTCGGTTAAGTCTTGTTGAGTACTTTTGTACTCAGGGTTCGTTGACCCTTGTTGCAGGTGAGCCTCATGAGCAGATCTGTTTTGGATCGTGCTGCATGACAGTTGTACCTTGTGATGACGATGAGAAGTAAATGTGTGGCCCTTGGGCAGGGCAATCTCCTTGTGTGTTTTGTATTATATTATAATGCCACTCCACTATTTCGTTTTGTAATAAACATCGAACCTAGTTGCGAGGTTTGAAACTACTGTTTTGTAAATTATGTTATTGTAAGACTTCTGCTGTTTTTACTCTGGTGTAGATATTTGAATAAATGTTGTAATACTGCAATGACTCTGTAACGTGATCCTGCTCGGAAATCGTGGATGATTCGGGGTTCCCCGAGGACACCCGACAGTCTTTTTAAGTTAATGGAAACATATGCATAAATGTCAAAGGTCGTCGGACAGTGACAGGTGCATGTGGGCCCTATAACTTAGGAGGTTCTGCCACACCAGGGTGCCTTTCATCAGCAGGTGTGCACCCTGCTCCGCCCCCAGCTGCCTAGCAAGGGCCTTGGTAGAGGTCGTCGCTTCTTCAGCCCGAGACCTGAAGGTGTCCCGATCATCGGCCGCCTAGGTCAGCTCCTCCTCCAACTCCTTGACCCGAGCCACCAAAGGGGCGACCTACTCCTGAGCCGTGGCCACCTCGGCCTTCATATCGGCACAGCGAAGGCGGAGGTCCTCCACCTCCGTGCCCCGTGCCGATAGAAGCTCGTTGGCATCGGTGAGCAAGCCCTTCTGCCGCTGGAGCTGGTCCCAGATGTCCCTCTCCCGTTAGAGGAACAATGACTTCCCAAGGGACCGGGTCTCGAGCTCCTAGATAGGCAAAATAGGGGTCATTCACTGTGAGAAAACTCAAGAAAAGATGGCACCACATGAGAAAAGAAGACGCAAACCTAGGCGACCCTGGGCAGATCATTAGCCACAACGGACAGCACTGTCCGCAGCGACCGCTCCGCCAGCTGGCGGTATTGCTCAAAGGTGCCCCAGTGCCCCTCCTCGGCTGCGTCCTTGAGGGCAAACAGAGGCTCCCCCTCAGGGTCGTCCTGGCTCTGCCACAAGACACGCAGGTGATCCCACCCATGGGGCTCGGGTCATACCTGCACAAGGGCCGAGCTTCCCTCGCTAGAGGTCAGAGCCGGCAGCTCCATGGTGCCAGCCGCCTCGGCATCGACCACCTCCTTTGCCTAGGAAGTATCGTCGGAGGAGATCGAATGGACCTCCACATCCCGGGTGTTCTCCTACAACGGCGGTGGGCCTTGGACTGGTGGCGGTATCAAGGCTTGCCCCACCTCCACCTCCACTTCCTGGGCTGCCGGCTTTGCCGCGCTCACACCGGCTCCTGCCACCCCAGCCTCGGTGGTCTCGGGGGCTCCAGTCCCCACCACTTCGGCCTCGGTGGTCCTGGGCGCCCTGGCCTCCATCGCCTTAGCCTCGGAAGTCCGAGGGCCTCTGACTCACCCTCGGTGGCCTAGGCAACTAAGGGCGCCTCGGCCCCATCTAACTCGTAGGCCTTAGCCTCGCGGGGCGTAGGCGTTTCCTCCCCCGCTCGCTCCGTGGCAGCCCTGGTAGCCTCCCCCTAGGTGACCAGCTCCTTCGGGTCGGCCCTCGCTGACGCCACACCGCGCTGTACGGTGGCCTGCGCCTCCGCCACCTATTGAGCGGTGGAGCCCATGCTCACCTTGAGCGACTTGCACGGCGCTAGGGCAGGCACCTTTGCCTGACGCTTCCGGCTAAAGGTAGAACACCCACTTGGTCAGCATATGACCATAAAGTGAGTGGGAGACGATACGAACTCCGCTGAAGAAACATTCACCTCGAGCAGGGGTGCAACCTCTTCGGCACTGCGACCCTCCTCTGCAACAGCGGTGGCGGCGGCGGCATGGCCTCCGTATCCGCTGGTGCTGGCCGGCCCTCGCTGGACTTTGGCACCCCCTCGGTCCTCTGCGGGGGCAGTTGCGTCGCCCCCGCTGCCACCTGCTCCACCTCTACCGTTGAGCCCACTGGGCTGACGGCGCGCTTTCCTAACGCCCGTGCCTTAGGTGTGCCGGCCTCAGCCTCGGGGCAGGCAGTCACCGGCCCCAAGGCATCCTCTCCTCATCCTCCTGGAAGCGCCGGGCTACTCGCCGACGCCCCGAGCGCTGTCCCCCGATGTCGGGGAGATAGTCCAGGGGTCCCCGCCCCACCTCGCTCTCGTCCTCTTCGCCTGAAGAGTCCGTCGACAACGACAACGACGGAGATGCCTCCACCAAGAGACCATCCTGCCTTTGCTGCCGGCGGCGCTTCTCTAGTCCCTCACGCTCAAGGATCTTCCTCTTGTGCTTTGCCTCCTCAGCATCCTTCCGCTTCTTCTGTGCCTCAGCGTGCGCCCGGTTCACCGACCGCCGCTCTACGTCCTCGGGAACGGGCGGCGGGGAGGCTCGCACATCTCTCATCCCCTATAGGAACGGCGAACACAAATAAGGGACTAGAAAACGATGAGGAACGAGGAGGCCTCAGGGGCTGCAGCAGCGCGTGACTTACCAGGGAGAGGTACCCCTACGACGGGTGCATCGCGATAGGGGTCAGACCACCGCTCTTCAGCTTCCCCTCTACCGTCTCCCTCACCTGACATAGAATCTCCTCATCGGAGAGGGCGACAGCAGACATCCGGATGGCCTCGATCGGCTCATCTGGTCTCATGTCAAACAGGCGCCGCCACCGAGCCATCAGCGGCAGCACCCTCCGGCGGTGGAAGGCCGCCACGACCATAGCCACCAAAAGGCAGTGGCTCCGCAGCCTCTCTAGCTCCTCCAGGAGCGGCTGCAGCTTGGGCTGATCCTCCTTCGGGACGCCATACCTCCACTTCTCTGGCTGGCTGTCCATGACCCACCCGGTATAGGGGGGAAGTCCACCGTCGTCGTTGCGGAGGTAGAACCAGCTGGTGTACTAGCGGCGATTGGATGACGCGAGCTGGGCTAGGATGTAAAGGTGCTACCGGTCTTGGCACACTTGGAGAGTGCAGCCTCTGGCCCTCACCGCCTTCCTCGTGCCCGCCGTGCCCATCGACTTGGTGGTGTGCCCCGCCTGGAAGAGGTGGAGCCACAGCTCCCAGTGGGTGGTAATCCCTAGGTACCCGTCGCAGACGGCGACGAAGATGGCCGCCTGTGCGATGGAATTGGGGTTGAAGTTGTTGAGCTCCACGCCGTAGTAGTGCGGGAGCGCCCGCATGAACCGGTCTGCCGGCAGGCCAAGACTGCGCTCATGGAAGGACACGAAGCTCACAACATAGCCATCATGTGGCCGTGACTCCGGCTTGCCCCCCCCCCCCGGAGCAATCCACTCCGGTCTACTGGGGTCGGTAACCGGGTGGAGGAGGCCGTCGTCGATGAGCGACTGCAACGTCTCCATGGATACGTCGGACTGACCCCAAGGATCTGCCTCGATGACAACAACGTCCTCCATGAGTGCGGTGGAGAATGCCACTATGGCGGTGAGCCTCGCTCTCTCTCTCTCTCTCTCGCCCTTCTCCCTTCTTCTCGCCGGCGCTCTCGGTTCTTAGCAATGGCTCGAGGGTGGCAAAGGCAAGTGTAGGCAGGGTAAGGAGGGGAGGGGCGAGGCTCATTACGTATTTATGTAGGAAGGGGGCGAAACGGACGGGTGACGAAATTGGGAAAGTTTCCCTCAAATCTGATACAGTTAATCCAGATCCGATTCTACCGCCCACGCACCCAACTTTCCCTTATTAATCGCATGAACATTTATGTCCCATCCACTGACACAGCGTCGCATCCGATCGCAACAACGGCAGGCGTCGTTCCGCCTCCCTGACAAAACCACCTCAAAAGGTGCGCCTGCCGTTGTTAGCTGAGGGGAGGGGAATATCCCCTATCCAATTCCTTTCAGACGAAGGAACTAGGCACTGAGCCCGTTATGGTCTAGGGGTTCGAAGGCTAGGCCCTTGAGGGTTTCGACAGCCGCCCTAGGGCAATAGAGTTAGGAACGACTATGGGCAAGCCCATATGGGGCCGAGGCCCAAGCAAGTAAAACGCTTGGGATGCCCTAAGTCGTGTCTGAGACCGGTAGGGAGGTCTCTGAATGGGATCCCACCGTAGGGAGGCATCGAGCCCTCGGGGCGAATCGAATGGCCTTGGAACCCACTAAAGAAGCCCTCTGGTACTTTTGGAGTGCATCTTTGGACCGCTAGCCGACCCCTATCGAATGGGGCACGGGCCTCCACTCGGACTTACCCGATAACAGCTCACCGGAAGTGTCACCGCTCGCGTCCACCGAGGGTAGCCTGGCATATTCCACCCCTCCTTCTGAATGAAAAGGATGCGCGAGGGTCGCACAAAAAGCCAGGGGAACTCTTGATCACCCTCTCTCTCTATGCAAGAGGCTCGAGGGCTCCTCCTGCAACCTTACCGAGACCCAGCGACCTAGGCTCACACTCGAGGGGGCTCGGCAAACAAACCCCTCCTTCCGAATGAAAAGGATGCGTGAGGGTCGCACAAAAAGCCAGGGGAACTCCTGATCGCCCTCTCGCTCTGTGCAAGAGGCTTAGGGCCTCCTCCTATAACCTTGTCGAGACCCAGCGACCTAGGCTCGCACTCGAGGGAGCTCGGCAAACAAATCCCTCCTTCTGAACGAAAAGGATGCGCGAGGGTCACACAAAAAGCCAGGGGAACTCCTGATAGCCCTCTCGCTCTGTGTAGAGGCTAGGGGGCTCTTCCTACAACCTTGCTGAGACCCAGCGACCCAGGCTCGCACCTGAGGGCTTGGCAGAAAACCCCTCCGTCCAAACAAAAAGGACACGCGAGGGTTGCACGAAAAGCTAGGGAAACCCCTGATCGCCCTCTTAGAGGCTCAGGGGCTCTTCCTGCACCTAGGACGAAGACAAGCAACCTGAACTCGTAAGGTGTCGGTGTTTCAGAACGGCAGGCCCTCAACCAACTAGTAAAAAATGTGCTGCGTGTCCCTAATCCTGGATGGTGATGCAAAGAGACATAAGGTTTATATTGGTTCGGGCAATGAGCGCCCTACGTCTAGTCTGAGAGATTGATCTTGTATTCCTTGCACTGAAATGCTCGTAGTAGGGGGTTACAAGCAGGGCTAGAGAGGGAGCTGGTCCCAGGTCTCCACGCGGGCTGGCGTGAATTGCCTAAGATGTTGATCCCAGGCAGCGGGAAAGCGTGCGCATTACAGAGTGTCGAGTGTGTGTTCGTCTACCTCATGAACTTGGGTCCCCTGAACTCGTCCCCCTAGAAGCGGCCCCGGTCTCTCCCTTTTATAGTTGAAGGGGGGACAGGGGTGATACATGTATCAGCTACGTGATGTCGTGCGAACTAGAGGCGGCATGTCCAAGCCCTATAGCCTGTTACTATGGCGACATGGATGATGGACTGGTCCTGCCCTTGAAGTGCTAGAGCAACGCACCGGTCACATCCGATCCTGTGCGTCATGGGAGCTCCAGTGATAGCTTGACGTAGGGCCTGGCAAGCGACGTGCTGGTTGTCGTGTGTTGACCGCGTGAAGAGCCGAGGCTCAGTTGGTGTCGAGGTCGAGACCCTAAAGTAGCCTACCGAGGTGTGGAGGGAGCAGTTGGTCCTGTACACTGATTTCGAGGCTATAGTAACCCAGACCTGACTCCGCACGCCGCGATGTTCCTGGAGCAGGGGTTAGGAAGCATAGCGTAGTACGGGCGCCGGTCGTGGGCACAGCGCCGAGCACAGCGACTGGTAACCCCTGCCCCGTCCTATCCTGAATGGCATGGCTTTGATGTGACTAGCGTCTTGTTGACCACTCCGTTATGTCAAGCCGTCGTTCGGCTGATATTGCGGGAGCGATTGAGCGCGCCGGTCGGACGTGACGTCTAGCCCGAGAAGATGGTTGAGGCAGGGGCGATGAGGTTGTTTTGCCGAGCCGTCCTTGAGTCGAGGCGGAGAATGTGCGTCTCGTCCGAGGCCATATGCACGGGGCCTCGAGCGAGACAGAGAATCGGTTCCCTAGCCGAGGCCTTTCACGTGAGACCTCAAGTGAGGCGGAAAATCGGTAGATCGTCTGAGGCCTTTCATGTGAGGCCTCTAGCGAGGCAGAGAGTAGATGGCCTCGAACGTGGTTGGGGTTTAGCCAATAGTTGCCCCTTAGTTTTGATTTTGACGGGATCTAAGCGATTTTTTTGATTGTTGCTTAGGGGACCCCTTCTCGTGGTACTCGACAGTAGCCCCCGAGCCTAAGGGAGAGTGTGAGCACTCTCTTTGAGGTTTTAACGAGACTTGGCTCGCAGCAGCTCCTAGTGGGATGGTGTTTCATATTCAAGGCCTCGGTGGGTGCGCGCGAGCGCACCTGCCGGGTATAGCCCCCGAGGCCCTAGAGGAGTGGATTTATTCCTCTAGGGGCTTTTCTTACATTGTGAGAGGGGTTTAATTGCATTTGCCGAGCCCATGAGTGCGAGTTCAGGTCACTGAGCCTTGGCAAGGTTGCAGGAAGAGCCCCCTAGCCTCTGCATGGAGCGAGAGGGCCGTTAGAGGTTCCCCTAGCTTTTTGTGCGGCCCTCACGCATCTTTTTTGTTTGGAAGGAGGGGTGGAGGGTACCATGCTACCCTCGGTGGGCGTGAGCAGTGACACCTCCGGTGAGCTGTTATCGGGTAAGTCCGAGTGGAGGCCCATGCCTCGTTCAATAGAGGTCAGCTAGCGGTCTAGAGACGCACTCCAAGAGTACTAGAGGGCTTCTCTAGTGGGTGTCGGGGCTGTTCAATGGGCCCCAGTGGCTCAATGCCTCCCTACGATGGGATCCCATTTGGAGACCTCCCTGCTGGTCTCAGACATGACTTAGGGTGTCCCAAGCATTTCGCTTGCTTGGGCCTCGGCCCCATACAGGCTCACCCATAGTCGTCCCTAACTCTGTTGCCCTAGGGCAGCTGTCGAAACCCTCGGGGGCCTAGCCTTCGAACCCCTGGACCGTAACGGGCTCGATGCCCTTTATCGCATTTTTTCGATCCTCCGAGTGTGAGCTTGGGTTGCTTGTCTTCGTCCTAGGTGCAGGAAGAGCCCCTAAGCCTCCGCATGGAGCGAGAGGGCGGTCAGGAGTTCCCCTAGCTTTTTGTGCGACCCTCGCGCATCCTTTTCGTTCCGACGGAGGGGTTGTTTGCTGAGCCCCCTCGAGTGCGGTCTCGACAAGGTTGCAGGAAGAGCCCCCGAGCCTCTGCACGAAGCGAGAGGGCGATCAGGAGTTCCCCTAGCTTTTTGTGCGCCCCTCACGCATGAGGGTCTATTTGCCGAGCCCCCCTCGGGTGTGAGCCTAGGTCGCGGGGTCTCGGCATATTTGCAGGAAGAGCCCCCTAGCCTCTGCACGGAGCAAGAGGGCAATCAGGAGTTCCCCTGGCTTTTTGTGTGACCCTCTCGCATCCTTTTTGCTTAGAAGGAGGGGTTGTTTGTCGGGCCCCCTCGAGTACGAGCCTGAGTCACTGGGTCTCAGCAAGGTTGCAGGAAGAGCCCTCGAGCCTCTACACGGAGCGAGAGGGCGATCAAGAGTTCCCCTGGCTTTTTGTGCGACCCTCGCGCTTCCTTTTCGCTCGGAAGGAGGGGTGGAATATGCTAGGCTACCCTCGGTGGGCGTGAGCGGTGACACTTCCGGTGAGCTATTATCGGGTAAGCCCGAGTGGAGGCCCGTGCCCCATTCGATAGGGGTCGGGTAGCGGTCTAGAGACGCACTCCAAGAGTACCAGAGGGCTTCTCTAGTGGGTGCCGGGGCTGTTCGATGGGCCTCGGTAGCTCGATGCCTCCCTACGGTGGGATCCCATTCGGAGACCTCCCTGCCGGTCTCGGACACGACTTAGGGTGTCCCAAGCGTTTCGCTTGCTTGGGCCTTGGCCCTATACAGGCTCACCCATAGTCGTCCCTGACTCTGTTGCCCTGGGGCGGCTGTCGAAACCCTCAGGGGCCTAGTCTTCGAACCGCTGGACCATAATAGGCTCAGCGCCTAGTTCCTTCGTCTGAAACGAATCGGGTGGGGGATATTCCCCCCCCCCCCATCGGTTTGACAACAGCAGGCGCGCCTTTTGAGGCGATTTTCTTGGGGAGGCAGAACAGTGCCTCCCACTACAGCGGTCGGATGTGACGCTGTGTTAGTGGATGGAACATAACTGTTCACGCGATTAATGAGGAAAAGGTGGGTACGTGGGCGGTAAAATCAGATCTAGATTAACAGTGCCGGATCTAAGGGAAACTTTCCTGATTTCATCACCCACCTATTTCGCCTCCTTCCTGCATAAATACGCAGCGAGCCTCGCCCTCCCCTCCTTACCTTGCTTGCATTCGCCTTTGCCGCCCTTGCACCGTTGCTAGAACAGAGAGTGTCGGGGAGAAGGAGAGAGAGGGGCGAGGTAGAGAGAGCGAGAGAGGCTCACCATCGTAGTCGTATTCTCCATCGCACCCATGGCCAGCGCCATTGTCACTGAGGTGGACTCTTGGGGTCAGTCCGACGTATCCGTGGAGACTCTCTAGTCGCTTGTCGATGACGGCCTTCTCTGTCCGGTTACCGACCCCAATAGGCTAGACTGGATTGCTCCGTCGGGCGAGCCGGAGCCGATGCCCTACGACAGCTACGTTGTGAGCTTTGTGTCCTTTCACGAGCGTGGCCTCGGCCTACTGGTGGACCAGTTCATGCGGGCGCTCCCGCGCTACTACAGCGTGGAGCTCCACAACTTCAACCCCAACTCCATCGTGCAGGCGGCCATCTTTGTCACCATCTGCGAGGGGTACCTGGGGATCGCTCCCCATTGGGAGTTGTGGCTCCACCTCTTCCGAGTGGGGCATACCACCAAGCCGACAGGCACGATGGGCATGAGGAGGGCGGTGAGGGCTGGCGGCTGCACTCTCCAAGTGCGCCAGGATCGGCAGCACCTTTACATCCCAGCCTAGCTCACCTCGACCAATCGCCGCTGGTACACCAGCTAGTTCTACCTCCGCAATGACGATGGCGGGGTTCCCCCCTACACCGGGCGAATCGTGAAGAGCTGTCCAGAGAAGTGGAGGTATGGCGTCCTAAAGGAGGATCATCCCAAGCTGCAGCCACTCCTAGAGGGACTGGAGAGGCTGCGCGGTTGTGACCTCATGGCGGCTGTGGTCGTGGCAGCCTTCCACCGTCGAATGAGCCGATCGAGGGCATCCGGATGTCCGCCTCTGCCCTCCCTAACAAGGAGATTCTACATCAGGTGAGGGAGACGGTGGATGGGAAGCTGAGGAGTGGTGGTCTGGCCCCTATCGCGATGCGCCCGTCATGGGGGTACTTCTCTTTGGTAAGTCACGCGCTGCTGCAGCCCCCGAGGCCTCCTCATTCCTTACTGTTTTCCAGTCCTTTATTTTTGTTCATCATTCCTATAGGGGATGAGGGACGTGCGAGCCTCCCCACCGCCCATTCCTGAGGATGCAGCGAGGCGGGTGGTGAACCGGGCGCACGCCGAGGCGCAGAAGAGGTGGAAGGACGCCAAGGAGGCAAAGCGTACGAGGAGGATCCTCATGCGCGAGGGACTGGAGAAGCGCCACCGGCAGTAGAGGCAGGATGGTCTCCCATTGGAGGCGTCTCCGTCGCCGTCACTGTCGATGGATGCTTCGGATGGAGATGATGAGAGCGAGATGGGGCGGGGTCCCCTGGACCATCTCCCTAACGTTGGGGAGACAGCGCCCGATGTATCGGTGAGTAGGCCAGCGCTCCTAGGAGGAGGAGGAGAGGATGCCTTAGGGCCGGCCATCGCCCGCCCTGGGACTGAGGCCGACATGCCCGAGGCGCGAGCGTTGGGAAAACGCGCCGTCAGCTCGGCGGGCTCGACAACAGAGGTGGAGCGGATGGCGGTGGGGGCGACGCAACTGCCCCCGCAGAGGACCGAGGGGCTGCCAGAGTTTGGCGAGGGCCGGCTGGCACTAGCGGATACGGAGGCCGTGCCGCTACCGCCGCCACCGCCGCCGCCGTTGTAGAGGCGGGTCGCAGTGCCAAAGCGGTTGCACCCCCGCTCGAGGTGAGTGTTTTTTCAGCGGATTTTGCATCGTTTCCCGCTCGCTTTATGGTCATATGCTGACCAAGTGGGTGTTTTGCCTTCAGCCGGAAGCGTAAGGCGGAGGTGCCTGCCCTAGCGCCACTTAAGTCGCTCAAGGTGAGCTCGGGCTCCACCACTCATCAGGTGGTGGAGGCGCAGGCCGCCGTACAGTGCGGCGAGGCATCGGTGAGGGCCAACTCGAAGGAGCTGGTCGCCCAGGGGGAGGTTACCGGGGCGGCCACGGAGCGAGTGGGGGAGGAAATGTCTACGCCCCATGAGGACGAGGCCCACGAGTCAGATGGGGCCGAGGCGCCTTCAGTTGCCGAGGCCACCGAGGGCGACACAGAGGCCCCCCAGGCTTTCGAGGCCGAGGTGATGGAGGCCGGGGCGCCCAAGACCGCCGAGGCCAACGTGGCGGGGACTAGAGCCTCCGAGACCACTGAGGCCGGGGTGGCGGGGACCGGAGCCCCCGAGACCGCTGTGGCTGGGGTGGCAGGAGCGGACGCGAGCGTGGCGAAGCCAGTGGCCCAAGAAGTGGAGGGGGAGGCGGGGCAAGCCTCAATACCACCACCGCTCCAAGGCCCGCCGTTGTTGCAGGAGAGCGCCCGGGAAGTGGAGGTCCATGCGATCTCCTCTGGCGATACTTCCCAGGCGAAGGAGGTAGTTGATGCCAAGGTGGCCGGCATTATGGAGCAGCCGGCTCCGACCTCGGGCGAGGGAGGCTCCGACCTCGGGCGAGGGAGGCTCGGCCCTCGTGCAGGTACGACCGGAACCCTGCGGGTGGGATCACCCGCGTGTCTTGTGGCAGAGCCAGAACGACCCTGAGGGGGAGCCTCTATTCGCCCTCGAGGATGCGGCCAAGGGGGGGCGCTGGGACACCTTCAAATAATACCACCAGCTGGCGGAGCGGTCGCTGTGGACAGCATTGTCCGTCGTGGCTAACGATCTGCCCGGGGTCGCCCATGTTCGCGCCTTCTTTTCTCATGTGATGTCATCTTTTTCCGAGTTTTCTTGTAGTGAATGATCCCCGTTTTGTCTATCTAGGAGCTCGAGACCCGGTCCCTCGGGAAGTCATTGTTCCTCTGACGAGAGAGGGACGTCTGGGACTAGCTCTAGTGGCAGAAGGGCCTGCTCACTGACGCCAACATGGTTTTGTCGGCACGGAGCGAGGAGGTGGAGGACTACGCCTCCGCTGTGCTGATATGAAGGCTTAGGCGGCCACGGCTTAGGAGCATGTCACCCCTTTGGCGGCGTGGGTCAAGGAGCTGGTTGAGGAGCTGACCTAGGTGGCCAGTGATCGAGATGCCTTTTGGTCTCGGGCTGAGGAAGCGACGGCCACTGCCAAGGCCCTCGCTGGACAGCTAGGGGTGGAGCAGGGTGCGCACCTGCTGGTGAAAGACGCCCTGGTGGAGGCCCTCAAGGTAGCCGAGACCTCCCGGACCGAGGCTGTGGTCTGGAAGGGAAAGCTCGAGGGTGAGTCCTGTTCCCCATGTTTTATTTGTTTGTCTTGTGTTCGACTCCTAACTCCCTGGTGTGATGAAGAGCTGGAGAAAGAGGCTTCCAGGGCGGCCGAGGCTTCTTGGGTCGAGGTCTAGAGCTAGAAGGAGAAGGCCGAGGCCTGTTGGGTCGAGGCCTAGCGCTGGAAGGAGAAGGCCGAGGGTGAGTCCCATAGGTTTTTGCCCCCTATTTGGCTTGTTTTCCTTTGCGCTCAACCCCATTCTGTTTTCTTTTGGCGCAGAGTTGGAGAAGGAGGTCACCCAGGCAGCTGAGGCCTCTGTCGTGGTGCAGGCAGTGCTTGAGGCCGAGATCAGGGAGCATGACGCGCTGAAGAGTGCCGCCCATACCGTATGCGAGGCCCTAGAGGTTGAAGAGGCCTAGTCGGGCAGCTCCCTTAAAAGCCGCTTGGTCGCGTTGAGTGGCCAAGTGCGCGAGCGGCTTCAGGGGGTGCTGCACACGGGCGTTAAGCGTGCCCTAGCCGTCATCTCCTCGCACTATGCCGGCGTCGACCTCGAGACCATCAGCAACGACTATGTCTTGCCTGAGGACAACGAGGAGGCCGACAAGAAGGTCGCGAAGCTGATGGAGGCAGCTGAGGGCCCCGGCATGGCGCTGGACAGGCTGTTTGAAGAGGAGGTGGTCCCTCCCCCGCCGTCCACCGATGCTGGAGACCCTGAGCCCTGACCTGGGCCCAAGAGGCCATGTAAATAAATTGGGGATTATATTACCGTATCGTAACGCTGGTGGCCTGTCGAGGCCTTTTTGAAATACTTATGCATCTATGCTTCTTAATCGTTTTTCTTTATTGTATTTCCGAGCCTCTACCCTCTGTCCTATTTCTGAGCATATCACTTGCAAAGGACTTCCTTGGAGCCTAAGCTATCCCTGGGGCAAAAAGGTGGTGAGGGAGTGCCGTAGCCCGGAGGCGCAAGCCATCTCGTGACTCAGCCGACCTTTTGGCCCTGAGACAGACTTTCGGTCCTTAGGTCTTTTACAATTGACTTGTCAGAGCATAATAGAGAGTTTGGCATAGAAATTTTTTCGAAAAACAACTAAAAATGGTGCGTGGGACTTAGGGGGAGTCCCCCCTTCTAGCCCCCGAGGGAGGCTCGGTTCTGCAGAGGCAGAGTCGCGCCTCGTTCGAGCCCCGCAGTGGGTACCTCTGTAGAGGCGGAGCCGAGTCTCCCTAATGGAGTTATCATATCATTGAGGCCCTTGATGGGCCCGGGGGTTTCTCAAAAGATTAGAACAACTAAAAAACGCTTCTTAATTGTATTTCGAGAAACAATGTATACAATGCTTGGAATTTTAAGGGTAAAAGCGACGTAACTGTTCTATGTTCCAAGCATTGGTGAGGATTTCACCCTTCTCATTGGCTAGCTTGTAGGTTCCAGGCTTCAGCACTTGGGCGACGATGTATGGTCCTTCCCATGGCGGGGTCAACTTGTGGCGGCCCTTGTTGCTCTGCCTTAGCCTCAGCACCAGGTCGCCCACTTTTAGGTCTTGGCCTTGAATGCGCCGGGCTTGATAACATCATAGGGCTTGCTGGTACTTGGCCGAATGTAGAAGCGCGATGTCTCGGGCTTCCTCCAGTTGGTCGAGGGCATCTTCGTGGGTGGTGTGGTTGCTTTGCTCGTTGTAGGCCTGTAGCCTCGGGGAACCATATTCTAAGTCTGTGGGGAGGACGGCCTCAGCTCCATAGACCAGGAAGAATGGTGTGAACCCCGTGGCTTGGCTTGGAGTGTTCCTCAGGCTCCAAATGACTGACGGGAGTTCGGCAAGCCATTTCTTGCCAAACTTCTTCAATCGGTTGTATATTCTTGGCTTGAGGCCTTGTAGGATCAGGTCGTTGGCACGTTCTACTTGGCTGTTTGTCCTAGGGTGTCCTATGGCCGACCAAGCCACACGGATGTGGTGGTCATTGCAGAATGTTAGGAATTTTTGGCCGGTGAATTGTGTCCCATTGTCGGTGATGATGGTGTTCGGAACCCCGAACTTGTGGATGATATCAGTGAAGAACAGCACCGCTTGCTCGGACTTGATTCGATTGATCGGACGAGCCTCGATCCACTTGGAGAACTTATCGATTGCTACCAGTAGATGGGTGTAGCCCCCGAGGGCCTTCTGCAAAGGTCCAACCATGTCGAGCCCCCACACAGCGAACGGCCATGTGATTGGGATGGTTTGGAGGGCTTGGGCTAGGAGGTGCATCTGCCGTGCGTAGTACTGGCACCCCTTGTAGGAGCGTACGAGCTTGGTGGCGTCAGCAACCGCTGTTGGCCAGTAGAACCCTTGGCGGAAGGCGTTTTCGACGAGCGTCCAAGGTGCCGCATGGTGCCCGTAGGCTCCCGCTTGCAAGTCCCAAAGTAGGGCTCGACCTGCCTCGGTAGTGATGCATCGTTGGAGGATGTCAGATGGGCTCCGCCTGTATAATTCGCCATCGCTGAGAACGTAAGTCTTGGATCGCCGAGCAAGCCGCCGAGCTTCGATCCTGTCAGCGGGAAGTTCTCCTTGGACGAGGCAATCAAGGAATAGGACTTGCCAGTCCATGCCCTGGTTGGTCTCGGGAGGCCCCGTGTTGACTTCCATGACCTCGGGCTCGGCCGAAGGAGTCTCAGTGATAGAAGGGGCCCCGGGCCCTGCGGGGGGCTCGACTGCTGGGCCCTCTTCCACCACTGAGGCGCAATCGATGGAAGGTTTGTGGAGGTCTTTGGCGAAGACGTTCGGGGGGACCCTGTTGGTCGTCGATACCTGAGCGGGCTCAGGACGAACTAAGGCCCCCTATCCTACCGAGGCGGTGCCGTGGGAAGCTCTGAAACGCACCTGCGTCATCTAGAGGCAGAGCTTTCAGCCTACTATACCATGGCGATCTCGAGGAGATCCCGAAGCTCGCCGTGGACCCATCGCCCCTCCGTGGTAGAGGGTTCGGGCATCACCCGGACTAGCATCATCGCTGCCGCGACGTTCTGGCTAGCGCAACTGAAGATTGGGGGTTGCTCACCACCTTTGTCGTCGTTGATGCGGTGATGGACATCGCGGGCCCTGCACCGGGCTCCTCCGCCATTACCGCAGCCTTGCTGCTCCTGCTTGAGAGTGTCTCGGAGCTGCTGCAGAAGGAGTCGGTCTTGTTCGACCTTGGCCTGAAGCTCTCGGAGCTGTTCCAGGTCCAGGCGTCGAAGTTGTTCGGGGGCAAGGCCCTTGTTCTGCGTTGCCAGTAGGACAACGCGTGAAGGTGTGGCATCACCTGCTCCCTGGCGAAGTGGGGAACGGTTGCCTGCCCCCTCGTCCTCATCACCTATGCTCGGCATTCCAAGTCCGACGTGGAAGCACTCATGAGTGGGATCATAAGTGCCTTCGTCGTCAGAGTCGGAGTAGCCGAAAAAGTAGTCGCTCGTGGCCAGGAAGCGGCGCATAGCTTCAGGGTCACGAAGTCCGGAGAAGTCCGCTCTGGCCCATGCCTCGTCCTCCTCTGAGGAGTCAGCGTGGGTGTGAGTCGAAGTCGTGGTGCCAAAGTCGAGGGAGAAGTGTTGGTGGCGTCCTGAGGGCTCTGCATGAGCAGAAGCGTAGGCGGAGGCATAGGTGGCGGCAGCATTTCTCAACCTGAAGGGGTACGGGGATGGTGCCATCGCCAGGCCTTGCTCCGCCAAAGTCGACCCCTCAGGAGGTGGTAGGACAAAGCTTGACGACGGGGCATCACCACACGCTACCGGCATCCTTTCCATGCCCAAGCTCAGGCTAGATAGGTCCCCAACCAGGGACCCTGTGCCAACAGCTAGGCATGGGATACCGGCAGAGCACGACGCGTTGCCCTGAGTTTGTGCAGTGTTGGGGTGGCCCTGCTCACGTCATGCTTGGCGAGCGCGATGAGAGCGGCCGCCCAGGCGCCGTCTGCGCCTAGGCTGCTGATGCGTGATGTCGTTGTCGGTCGGTGGGGCTCGGAGTGTGAAGAGTACCATATCATACTCACATCCTAGAGACATGAACTCTAAGCTCCCGAACCAAATCACCATGCCGAGACGCAGTGGTCGTACGGGGTCTGCCATCCAGAACTCGTTAGGATGATGAAGCTGACACACAGAGCCCCTACCTGGCGCACCAACTATCGGTGTTTCGGACCAGCGGGCCCTCAACCAACTAGTAACAAATGTGCTGCGTGTCCCTAATCCTGGATGGTGATGTAAAGAGACACAAGGTTTATACTGGTTTGGGTAATGAGCGCCATACGTCCAGTCTGAGAGATTGATCTTGTATTCCTTGCACCAAAATGCTCGTAGTAGGGGGTTACAAGTAAGGCGAGAGAGGGAGCTGGTCCCAGGTCTCCGTGCGGGATGGCATGAATTGCCTGAGATGTTGATCCCAGGCAGCGGGAAAGCGTGCGCATTATAGAGTGTCGAGTGTGTGTTCATCTACCTCATGAACTTGGGTCCCCTAAACTCGTCCCCCTAGAAACGGCCCCGGTCTCTTCCTTTTATAGTTGAAGGGGGGACAGGGGTGATACATGTATCAGCTACGTGGCGTCGTGCAAACAGAGGCAGCATGTCCGAGCCCTGTAGCCTATTACTGTGGCGATGTGGATGATGGACTGGTCCTGCCCTTGAAGTGCTGGAGCAACGCGCTGGTCACATCTGATCCTGTGCGTCATGGGAGCTCCAGTGATAGCTTAACGCAGGGCCTGGCAAGCGACGTGCTGGTTGCCGTGTGTTGACCGCGTGAAGAACCAAGGCTCAGTTGGTGCCGAGGGTGAGCCATCGTGGGGGGGGGGCTTGGTGGGCGCAAATCCTAAGGTTGCTGAGACCCTGAAGTAGCCTGCCAAGGTGTGGAGGGAGCAGTTGGTCCTGTACACTGATTTCGAGGCTATAGTAACCCAGACCTGACTCTGCACGCCGCGATGTTCCCGGAGCAGGGGTTAGGTAGCACAGCGTAGTACAGACGCTGGTCATGGGCACAGCGCCAAGCATAGTGACCGGTAACCCCTGCCCCATCCTGTCCTAAATGGCATGGCTTCGATGTGACTGGCGTCTTGTCGACCACTCCATTGTGTCGAGCCGTCGTTCGACTGATATTGCGGGAGCGATTGAGCATGCCGGCCGGACGTGACGTCTAGTCCAAGAAGATGGTCGAGGCGGAGGCAACGAGGTTGTTTTGCCAAGCCGGCCTCGAGTCAAGGTGGAGAATCGGCGTCTCATTCGAGGCCGTACGCGCGGGGCCTCAAGCGAGACGGAGAATCGATTCCCCAACCGAGGCCTTTCGCGCGAGACCTCGAGCGAGGCAGAAAATCGGTAGATCGTCCGAGGCCTTCCGTGCGAGGCCTCTAGCGAGGCGGAGAGTAGATGGCCTCGAACATGGCCAGGGTTTAGCCAATAGTTGCCCCTTGGTTTTGATTTTGACGGAATCTAAGCGATTTTTTCGATTGTTGCTTAGGGGACCCCCTCTCGTGGTACCCGACACAAGGAAAACGTGATAAAGGGCACCGAGCCAGTTACGGTCCAGGGGTTCGAAGGCTGGGCCCCCGAGGGTTTCGACAGCCGCCCTAGGGCAACAGAGTCAGGGACAACTATGGGCGAGCCCGTACATGGCCGAGGCCTGAGCAAGCGATCGCTCAGGACGCCCTAAGTCGTGTCCGAGACCGGCAGGGAGGTCTCTGAATGGGATCCCACCGTAGAGAGGCATCGAGCCTCCGGGGCCAATCAAATGGCCCTGGTACCCACTTTAGAAGCCCTCTGGTACTTTTGGAGTGCGTCTCTAGACCGCTAGCCGACCCCTATCGAATGGGGCACGGGCCTCCACTCGGACTTACCCGATAACAGCTCATCGGAGGTGTGACTGCTCGCACCCACCGAGGGTAGCATGGCATCCTCCACCCCTCCTTCGGAACGAAAAGGATGCATGAGGGCTGGACGAAAAAGACAGGAAAACTCTTGATCGCCCTCTCGCTCCGTGCAGAGGCTCGGGGGCTCTTCCTGCAACTAAACCGAGGCTCAGCGACCCGAACTCGCACTCATGGGCTCGGTAAACGTAATAAAACCCCTCGCACAACATGAGAAAAGACCCTGGAGGAATAAATCCACTCCTCCAGGGCCTCGGGGGCTACACCCGGCGGGTGCGCTCGCGCGCACCCACCGAGGCCTCAAGTACGAAACACTATCCCGCCAGGAGCTGCCGTAAGTCAAGTCTCGTCAAAACCTCAGAAAGAGCGTTCACACTCTCCCCGAGGCTCGGGGGCTACTGTCGGGTATCATAAAAAGGGGTTCCCTAAGCAACAACCGAAAAAAATCGCTTAGACCCTGTCAAAATCAAAGCCAAGAGACAACTATTGGCTAAACCCTGGCCTTGTCCAAGGCCACCTACTCTCCGCCTCGCTAGAGGCCTCGCACGAGAGGCCTCGGACGGCCTACCGATTCTCCGCCTCACTCAAGGCCTCGCACGTAAGGCCTCAGACGAGGAACCGATTCTCCGTCTCACTAGAGGCCGGCTCGTAAGGCCTCGGACGAGGAACCGATTCTCTGACTCGCCTGAGGCCTCGCCCGAAAGGCCTCGGACGAGTTACCGATTCTTCGCCTCGCTCAAGGCCAGCTCAGCAAACAACACCGTCGCCTCCGCCTCGACCAACTTCTTGGACAAGATGTCACGTCCGACCAGCACGTTCAATCGCTCCCGCGATACCAGCCAAACGACAGCTCGACACAGCGGAGTGGCCGACGAGACGCAAGTCACATCGAAGCCATGTCGTCTGATACAGGACAGAGCAGGGGTTACCGGCCGCTGTGCTTAGCACTGTGGCCACGACTGACACCCATATCGCACTATGCTGCCTAACTTCAACTGCTCCAAGGGCAACGCGGTGTGGGGAGTTAAGTTCGGGTCCCTGTAGCCTCGGAATCGGTGTATGGGACCAACTACTCCCTCCGACCTCAGCAATCCACTTCAGGGTCTCGGCAGCCTTGGGATTCGTGCCCGCCGAGCCCCCACGACGGTTCAGCCTCGACACCAACTGAGCCTCGGCTCTTTACGCTGTCGACGAACAGCGACCAGGCACGTCGTCCACCATGCCCTGCTTCAAGCTATCACTGGAGCTCCCATGTCACACAGGATCGAGCGTGACCGGCGCGTCGCTCCAGTACATCAAGTACAAGACCACTCTGTCGACCATGCCGCCACAGTCACAAACTACAGGGCTCGGACATGTCGCCTCTGCTTACAGGACGCCGCGTAGCGAACACATGTATCACCCATGTCCCCCTTCAACTATAAAAGGGAGAGACCGGGGCCGTTTCTAGGGGGAACGAGTTCAGGTCTACGAACACGCTCACACGGGGAGGGCTCACGAGATAGACGAACACGCATAAGACGAGATAGACGAACACGAATACGGGGAGACTCACTCGCGCAAGCGACACTCTGTAACACACACGTTTCCCCGCTGCTTGAGATCAACATCTCAAGCAATTCACATCGCTCCACGCAGAGACCTGGGACTAGCTCCCTCTCTCGCCCTGCTTGTAACCCCCTACTACAAGCACTTTGGTGCAAGGAATACAAGATCGATCTCTCAGACTGGACGTAGGGCACCCATTGTCTGAACCAGTATAAACCTTGTGTCTCTTTGCATCACCATTCGGGATTAGGGGCACACAGTACATTATCACTAGTTGGTTGAGGGCCCACCGGTCCAAAACACCGACAGACACCATCGTCTTCAACCATGGCCTCTCCAGCCCTATTCCTCAACGGTGCGAGTAGCCGCCTTGCTCGCTCTATGCCACAGCTAGAGGGCGAAGCATCGGCTACCGACCTGTGCAAGAGGAACAGACAGAATCAGAAACAGTCAGACAGATCAAGATAGAAAAAGAGGGTTAGGGTTAGGGTTTACCTGCGCAACCGGAGCCCAGTGCCGGAGAAGACGTCGGCCCCCAAGAGAAGACGACACACCGTTAGCAAGGACGGCGAGCGGCGGCGGAGGGAAGACAGTAACAAGAACTCACATAATCACCAAGATCTAAAGGGGTCGAGGGGAGAGAGGGAGACGAGAGAGAGGGAGGGTATCAGGGAGGAGGAGAAGAGAGCGGCTCGACAGCAGCAGGCGGATCGAATCGAGGTCACCGGAGACAGGGGAGGTCACCAGAGACGGTGAGGCGAGAGTGAGAGCAACTCGAGAGGGTGGAGCGGCGCGGGTGGGTGCCTGGGTGGGGAATGAGATGACCGAATGATTTAGGGTTTGGTGAGGGAGGGAAGAGGGAGCCGGCGCCACTTATATACGAAGGGGGAGGCGGAGAGCAGCTGGGCCGTTGCCTTGGGCCGTGGGGGAGAGGGGGAGGCGGAGAGCAGCTGGGCCATCGTCTTTGGGCCATGGGGGAGAGAGGGTGGCGGGCCGCTGTCGGGCCGACCCTAAAAAGCCGGGCCGTGCCGTGCTAGCCCACGAGCCTGGGGTACAGCCCAGGCACGGCCTGCTGTACCAGGCGGGGCCAGCTCGGGCCCGCACGTCATCGGGCCGGGCCGTGCTCGTGTCGAGCTAAAAAAAGCAGGCTTTGTGCCATGCCGTCGTGTCTCGGGCTGCATGGACATTTATATTCATGATGAAAAGGATGAACACATCGGGTCGCATCTTCCGGATGTTGCTGAGGACAACATCCCTCGAGCTTGGGCTACTCATGTCGACACCTTCGTCCATCAAGTTTCCAAAATGGAGGATGCTATTGACAATGAGTACCTAATCAGGGTCGATGTCCAAATCATCAACGCCAACCGTCTCCCACTTAGCCGCAATGCCACGGTACTTGAACAGCACGCCGAACTGAGAGGCATAATTGCTAAGCCGCCGCCCTGTCTCCTTGACCTGAGAAGCTGGACGGACCCCAGGCTGGGGAAGATCAATGCCAGTAATCCTCACTTCCGGTGGCCCACCCGGCCATATAGATAAAAACTTGAGCAAACCAGGCCACTGGGACCCGTAATGTATGCCATAATCCACAATGTGCACCTTCTTCCTTCCTGCAATAGCCTTGCAGATGGTCAAGTTGGCAAACTTGAACGCCATCACTCGGAAGCAGCAGGCTGCCGCGTACAGCCGGTAGGCTTTGAGGAAGTCCACGACCGAGATGCGCTTTGCCATGAGCGAATTGTACACCTGGCTCCCTGAACCAGCAAGCCGCACCTCCAATCCCTCAGCAAAATAGTGCGCCAGCCTTTGTGTGACGTCTCCCCGTGGAGAAGAGTGCTGCTTGATCTTCCTAAGCAAATCGGCCGCGCTCCGACGGTCGTCCGTTGCCACGGCCTGTGCACAATGTATGAGCAAGGTGCACAAGTCCACCGTTCCATTGGTGCTCCGCGCAATCCCGTTCCTGCTCTTCTTCTTCTTCTCAGCCTCACTGCCCATACTCTGATGCAGAGGCTCTCCACCTCTCTGAGGAACAATTGGAACCCATGGGCAATCATTTCGTCAACCACCTCACCAGATTCCTTTGCCTCTGGCTCCCTGCCCAAATTGGCCTCCAGGACATCGTCCCAGTTGTGCCGGTTCTTGCGGCCCCTGCCCAAATTGGCATTTCCCTCCTCTGCCTCTCCCTTCACTTGAAGGACGTTGGCAGAGCCGCGCAGCAGATCGATGTCTCTAGGCAGGAACTTGTTGGCCTCTTGCATGCCCTTGAGGAACACCAAGTTGAGGATGGCGTCGCTTCCCCCATCCTGCTGGGCGCTGAAGAACGCCAAGGCCAGCGCGGCGTGGTCACCATCGACGGCTGCAAGCATGGTGCGGTTGGCCTTTTCCTCCATCTCCTCCCCGGCAGCGGCGTCACTACGGACGCCAGCATCCCCCAGTTGCGTTTGCGTCGGGCTCTGCTCAGACGCGTTGCTGGCATGCGTGGTGAGGTCATCGGCCCCCACTCCCGCGTCGGAGCCGGAGGACACCGACACAGTGGGGCTGCCGTCCGAAGAGGAATCCGCGGTGGCGTCGGAGAGGACCCTGCGCGTACGATTCTTGGGCTTAGAGCAGCGCGGGGTGGTCCGGGTACTGGTAGAAGAACTCTTCCTCGATCCCCTCCTCCATGAGCATGCGCTCGATGAAGGGGAGCACGAGGTCGTCGGAGGCCGGGTCCTTTCCCTCGCCATTGCCATCGGGGCGGGGCGTCGGGAGCAGGTTGAGGAAGATGGAGGGGAGAAGGGTTCGTCAAGGTCCGCCACGAAATCCTCCGGCGAGGCAGCCATGGCTGTCAGGCTGGGTAGTCTGGATGGAAAAAAAAAAAGGGGATTAAGTCCACTTTTAGCCCCA
This sequence comes from Miscanthus floridulus, assembly GCF_019320115.1. Lineage (NCBI taxonomy): Eukaryota > Viridiplantae > Streptophyta > Magnoliopsida > Poales > Poaceae > Miscanthus > Miscanthus floridulus. The sequence continues at coordinate 35,355,150 of NC_089597.1, forward strand.
CAACTATTGGGTTCGTCTAATTTTGACCCTCAACTATAAAACCGTCTAATGCTAATAATACAACTGTCAAAACCATTCACTTTTAGCACCTGTGCGCGGGTGAGGCTGTTTTGTCCAACATAGACTGGTTTTGTCCATCCCAGTGACATGTGGAGCCCACGCGTCATCGACTCAACCCCTCCCGCTACATCCTCACGGCCACTCCCCCGACGCCTCCTCTCTCCGCGCGCAGTGGGGCGGGCGCTGCTCCCTCGCGCGGCTCCCTCGCGGGCGCTGCTTCCTCCGACGCAGCGGCACTGGCCTCCACTCCTCTCGCAGGCGCGAGCGATGGTGAGATGCCATAGCGGCCGGGACGACCCAAGCAGAGGTCCAGCAGCTTCTTCCTGGCCTCAACCACCTCGTTGAACAGGTCGTCGATGAGCGCCAGCACGTCCTCGCACGCGCCCTGGAGTGCGCCCGCGCGCAGTCCCACCTCCACTGCGGCTGTCGCCACGTCACCGCCGCGCTCCACGGCGTCCTTGGCCTCCTCCACCGCCGCTCGTGCGCGCCGAAACTCGTGCATCATCACCCTGGCACCGCCGCCGAGCGCGAGCGCGGGCGCGACCACGGACCTGCCGGCATCATCACCCACCGCCACCGCCGGGCGCGAGCGCGGGAGCGGCCACGGACCTGCCGGCCTCCGCCGCGGCGCGCTGCTGCGCGTGGGACAGCGCCGACGCAAACGGGGCGGGCCAGTAGTGGAGCACGCCCCACGAGAGGAGCGTGAGCGGGAAGGAGGTGAGCCGCGCGAGGGAGCAGCGCCCGCCCCGCTACGCGCGGAGAGAGGAGGCGTCGGGGGAGTAGCCGTGAGGATGGAGAGGGAGGGGTTGAGTCGATGACGCGTGGGCCCCACGTCACTGAGATGGACAAAACCACTCTACGTTGGACAAAACAGCCTCACCCGCGCCCAGGTGCTAAAAGTAAATGGTTTTGACAATTAGCATGTGACGGTTTTATAGTTGATGATCAAAATTAGACGAAACCAATAGTTGAGGGACCAAAAGTGAACTTAATCCATAAAAAAATGAAAAGGGGTTGCCGTTGGGGTGGACTGGTGGGTGGATAAAAACGGAATCTTTTTTCGTTTCTTGAGAGGGACAGGCACAGGGAGGGGAGGGGAGGGGAGCTGGGAAGGGAAAGCGCCGAGAAGTTCCTTCTGAAAATTCTGATGCGACGTCGGCGGCTCCGAGATGAGGCCAAACGCCCAAACGCCCAAACGCAACTGCGATGGGGCCTGCTGCGACTCTTCTTTTGTCTTCTCCCGTTCGTGGACCCTCCGGAGACGTCAAATTTGCAAACAGTCCTCTGTTCTTCTGCCTGAAATTGCCAAGTTTCTTCCTCCATCGGCAGGGGGTTGACAAGAGCCTGCAGTATCAGACACCTGCTACATTATTGAAACAGACAGTTCTTTTACTTTCTTATTAGAACGCAGCAAACACACAATGCACTCACCTGATATATGAATATGATTAGGTAACAGTGGTCTGTCTCTGTCACCTGGCATAACAAAATTCTGAATTTGCTCATGCTGAAAAATATATAAATGGATGGACAAAGCAAAAGACAGACCAAGTTGCACATGCTTGAAATCTGCATATGTCAGCCTCTAAAAATCAGACTGCCCACATTTCCTCAGATCTTCATACCCTGCTCCAAACATGGACTCTTGAACAAAATTATTACTGTACCAAACCTGAAAAGTAAATTAATAAACATGACAGAGCTGCATAGAGTGAACCTATTATACCCTCCAAAAAACAGTATGATTCTCTATGCTAGAACACTCCATAGAAAGAAACTGTCTTCGGAAAAACAAAGTGATAAATGACCAAGGCAAGCAACAAACATCTCTAATCTGAAGTAAGTTTGATCAAAAGCTCAAGTCTTACTGGAATCCTAGCTAGGTGCTTGACATTTGACAAGAGTCTCTGCAGTATCAAACACCTGGTACTTGGAAACAGAGTAACTGACTATTCTCTTCCTACTAAAGTTTTTCCTTTTCTTACTAGAATGCAGCATAGACACAATACACTGCACCTAATTCATGATACTAAATTATGGCCTGTCACTAGGGTACAAAATAATCCTGAATTTGTCCATGCTGCATATGCATAGGTCATATAACATATATATAAATGGACGGACAGAGCAAAAAACTGACCAAATTGTACCTTCTTCAAATCTGCATATGTCAGCTTCTAATAATCAGATTGTCCACATTTGGTCAGGTGTTCATACCCTGCTATAAACTTGGAATCTTGAACAAAATTATTACTGTACCAACCCTGAAGAGTAAACAAATAAAAATGATAGAGAAATGCATACTGTGAGCCTACACCCTTCCAAGAAAGAAGTTTTTGAGTATCTAAAGCTATAACACTCCATAGAGAAAGAAATTGTCTTAAGAAAAACATAGGGTGAGAAATGACTGAGGCAAGCAACAAACATCTCTGATCTGAAGTTTGTTCAATGTTAATCTAGTTTGATCAAAAGCTCAAAGTCTTACTGGAATCCTAGTAGGCTCAGCATTCAACGCACCAGTAAGCCAGTAATTCAATATCAACCAATGAACATGTGGAAGCATCATTGCAGAAACTGCTACTACGAATCTCTTATGCTATATATAGCCTGTTCGTTTCGGCTGGATTGGCTTATAAGCCATGGCTGAAAGTACTGCTGGCTAGTTTGGTGTGAGAGGAAAACACTGTTGGCTGGCTGATAATCCAAGGCTTATAAGCCGGATATAGGCTGCCGAACAGGCTGATAAAGCTCAAGGTTCATACTACTGTGAAATTGTGAATCCCAATAGGTAGAGAATTGTGTTAAAATTAACCGACGCCCAATTTGCAGATGTGCAGCTGTGGGCCTTTCTCTGTCATCACCACTAACATAGTACTACTGTGAACAAATTTTTATGATAAAAGGATCATTGTAAGCTTACATTGACCATAATGTTTCCATCTCTGTTCAGAAACTCACAATTGTCATACTATTTACTATGTATCATCACATATAAGAAGATGCCATCCAGCACCTCTCCCAAAATTGCAGAAACTGTTTCTTTGAAAGGCCCTTGTACCTGGGCATGCTACTATATCATTTGTACTTCCTACGCTTTGAGTAAAAGATTTAGTCAGGTAGGTGGCATAAGCCTACCATAGTTTGAGTCCAAAAAGGAAAAAAAAACATAAACACCTCTTTCAACTGTACTCTGAATGAAATAATCAAGAAAAATATTCAGCGGAAACCGTCCCCAGGAATTTGAAACTAGGTAGAAAATGGGGAAAGTATGGTAGGGGTACCAATAAGTTTGCATTTGAAACAATCACCAAAAAACAAAGAAGCAAAAAATCAATACTCTGAATAACAGAATAATATGTGCAATTTTAATGCTTAATCTCGTGCCCATTTACTCTTTCCAGGTGCAAGGGAATACAATGTTACAACAGAAAGTGGACTTCACAATACAGGTACCACAAGTGGTTTTTCAGTTTGTTGTACATTTACACAGGTTCAGTATCAACACACTGAGAACTAATCTAAGATCCTATGCAGCTATAAGAAACAAAAAGAACACCCAAATAAACATCTACTATTACATTATTAGAAGACATTATAAAGCATCTACTGCTTATGTCCAAGCATCTTCAAATAAAGTGTATTGAATCACATAAAACAGAGGCATATATCTCCGTATCTTGTGATGAAAAGCCATTAATATTCTGAGATAGCATCATCTGAATTCTGAAACTCATGTCGACATGGCACAGAGTATGCGTACCTTCCACCCTTGTAGACAGGCAAGGTGGTGGGTAGGAAAGCTGAGCAGCTCATGAAGTTCATTGGTAAGACAAAAATTCAGAAACATATGTATACTTGCAATTATCGATATTGCTGTATGTGGTGAGAAAATCAGCTAAAGTTCTGAGACAGCATCATCTGCAACCCATGTCGACATGGCATAGAGTATGCGTCCCTTCCATCCTTGCAGGAGCCAGTTATGATCCGTATCAATGACAAAGTCCTTGTGATACTGATCCCTAACTTTGTCCCTCAAGGTCTTTACAATATCTGGATCCAGTGGAAGTTGCCTTAGCCCTGCCCGGTGGTTCCGCACCTGCCATTGCTTATATGTCTCCGGGCGCTCCACCCTGTCCGTGCCCTCACAGGCAACAACATTCAGGCTACACTGCCTAAAGAGGACCCGCTCAACCAAACAGCGCTGGTGACTATCCCGTGGAGCCGTGGCATCCAGCATGTCAAACATTGCAGAGTAAAAGAACAGCACATCCCGGAAACGTGTTACAAAGAATGGAGAACTATACGAGGCATTCATGACATAAAGGATGAACGCATCAGGTTGCATCTTGCGAATGGTTCTGAGGACAACATCCCTAGGGCTTGGGCTATCAATGTCGACCCCCTCATCCATCAAATTTCCAAACTGCATGATACTGTTGACAATGAGTACCTCATCAGGGTCAATGTTCAGGTCATCAGCACAAACTGTGTCCCACCTCACCGTGATGCCGTGGAACTTGAATGGCACACCGAGCTGACGAGCATAATTGCTAAGCCGCCGCCCTGTCTCCTCGATCCGCACAGCTGGGCGGAAGCCGGGCTGGGGGAGATCAATGCCGGTGATCCTCACTTCAGGAGGTCCACCCTCCAAGGTCGCCAAACGGTATAGCAAAGTTGGCCACTGAACCCCATAATTCACGCCGTAATCCACGATGTGAACCTTTTTCCTCCCTGCGATGGCCTTGAGGATTGTGATGTTGGAGAACCTGAATGCCATCATTTTGAAACAGCAAGCTGCTAGGTACAACCAGTAGGCCTTGAGGTACTCCATGGCCGAGATTTGCTCAGCCATGAGAGACCTGTAGAGCTGGCTCCCTGACCCTGCCAGCCGCGCCTCCAATCCCTCTGCAAAACAATGCGCCAACCTCTGTGTGGCGTCACCCCTCGGCGACGAGCGCTGCTTGATCTGTCTAAGCAATTCAGTCGCACTGCGGCGGTTGTCCGTGGCCACGGCCTGTGCACAGTGGATGAGCAAGGTGCTCAGCTCCACCGCCTCGTTGGCGCTAGACCTTCCCTGCGCCGACTTCGCTCTGCCCTTCCTGGCCTTCTTCTTAGCCTCACTGCCCATGGTGATTCGCAGGGCCTCCATTTCTTTGAGGCACAATTTCAGTCCATTGACAATCATTTCATCTACCATCTCGCCAGTTTCCTCAGGCTCGGGCACCATCAGCTTGCTCTTCCTGCACGCCTCAGCCTCCAAGTCATCCCAACTGAGCCTGTCCCTGTCCTTGCGGCCCCTGCCATTAATGCCCAACTCCTCCTCTGCCTCACGGTCGATTAGGAGGCTGTTGGTGGTGGGCAAGAACTTCTTGGCCTCCTCCATACCCTTGAGGAATGCCTTGTTGAGCATCTCCGCGTCCGCGTCTCCCCTGTTGAAGAAGACGGAGGCCAGCGCCGCGTGGTCACCGTCGCCGGTGGGCAAGGTTGTGGTCCTCAATTGCGCCGGACTCTGCTCGAACTCCGGGCTGCCACCACCTTGTGCGGGCAAGAAGAAGGTGCCGACGCCGTCGTCGGTGAAGCCGTGCAGTCCCGTATCGGGGTACGGCGGGGACAGGAGGAGCTGGACTGGGCAGTCGGAGGAGGACGGCGAGACGGTGGCGGGGGACCCCGAGGAGGCGGCGCTGTTGGTGCGAGCCGTTGCGTCAGAGAGGATCTGCGCGTACGGTTCCTGGGCTTGGAGGAGCACGGGGTGGTCGGGGAACTGGTAGAAGAATTGGTCGTTGATGTCCTCCTCCATGAGGATCCGCGTGATGAAGGGGAGGACGAGGTCGTCCGACGAGGCCGGGACCTCGCCGTTGCCATCGGGGCGCGGCGTCGGGGGCAGGTCGAGGAAGATGGACGGGGAGAAGGGCTCGGGAACAGCGAAGAGGCCCTCGCCCTCCGGCGCGGCGGCGGCCATGGCTGCTGGTGAGATAAAAGTCCAACAACGGCGATGCCTTTGCCTTGTTTAGAGTGTGGGTGGATGCAAGCTCAAGCTTTTTGGGCGTGTTTGGAGCGTTGCCCCGTCGGCCTGGCTGCGCCCCCGCGTGTTTGATGTCTACGGACCGTCTTTCAGCCCGGCTTCCGGATGCATTTCGGTCCTGTCGGTCTGGCTTCAGGAAGCGGTCCCCCCTTCGTTTTTTTTAGCATGGCCCTACGTCGCTTTGACTACTGGTGAAATTCATCGCCTTTATAAGCGGCCTCTCCCTCCTTTGAGCTCCCCTCCTTTGTTTCCATTGCTTCTCCACCAAATCCCGTGAGAGACCGGTGGTGTGTTGAGGTGCGGTGTCTGATGAGGCGGCGTTCTTTCCCGGCGGGTTTCCTCTCCGTTCCCCTGGCCCGAATCTGGTCGGACGAGGCGCCGTACCTTATTCCTAGCTGAGACTCCGGGACACCAAGATCAGTTGTATTCTGTCACTCGATTCCGATAACCATAGGATCAAAATCCAACGAACCAAAAAAAAACAAATAAAAAATACAAATTAATTAGATCAGTTGTATGAAATGCAAATTAGAAGAAAATCAAAGCAAAAAAACAAAGAAAAAAGACAGATTTAACAGACCAGTTTTATGAAAGGCAAATTAGAAGAAGATCAAAGCAATAAATCATACATAAACAAAGATCACAGAACTGTTCAAGTAATCTGAATCACCATTCTCATTTAAAAAATCAATTTATACCAATTAAACATAGGTTACACCCAAATAGGAATAGTAAAATATGTTATAACGAGATGTAATCTGTAACTACTAACCAAGGAATGAATTTGTGCAAGGTTGCAGCGGCGGTCGGTCGGCCCTGGCCGCGACGTGGCCGTGCCTGCAGTGGATGGAGGCAGAAGTAAGCAGGGGCGCGGCGGCTCGAACGCTCGATGCCTGGTCGACGGCGACGTCGGGACGACAGGGCAAAGGGGCGCGCAGCATGGGCGCGTTGGGGTGCAGGGTCGCAGGTGCGGCGGGTGCGGTGGCCTGGGCGCCGGGGCAGGGTCAGAGGCAAGCAAGAAAGAGAAGGTGTAGGGTCGCGGACGCGCTGGGGTGTGGTGGCGCGGACGCCGGGGGCGGACGCAAGGAAGAAAGAGAAGCGAGGAAGAAAGAGTGCACAAGGAGATGTTTACGGCACCCAAGCCAAATCGTGTAAGGCCTTGTTTAGAGAAAATTTTTTATTTGGCCCTGGTTTAAAGTTGTCTTTCTTCCTTGGCCCTGAAACAAAATTTCTTACCTATTTGGCCTCACTCGAAGTTTCGCTTTCCAATCTGGCCTTACCGTCATCTCCCGCCTCTAACACCGTTAAGTGACACATGAAAAGACCAAACTGCCCCTAAGACATTACGAGAAACCAAAGGTCACCCATATGAAAATTGGATTCGAAGTGCTCAAAATTATGTTGTTATGCTGCCTGGGTGACCTTTGGTTTCTCATAATGTCTCAGGGACAGTTTGGTCTTTTCATGTGCCACTTAACGGTGTTAGAGGCGGGAGATGACGGTAAGGCCAGATTGGAAAGCAAAACTTCGAGTGAGGCCAAATAGGTAAGAAATTTTGTTTCAGGGTCAAGGAAGAAAGACAACTTTAAACCAGGGCCAAATAAGAAATTGCCCCGTAGTTTATCCACCAAAAGTTTATACCATATCCTATCGAATATTTAGACACATGCATGGAGTATTAAATATAGACTTAAAAATAACTAATTGCACTGATTGCGACTACTTTGCGAGACGAATCTTTTAAGCCTAACTAGTCCATAATTTGACAATGTGGTGCTACAGTAACATATGCGCTAATGACGGGTTAATTAGGCTTAAAAAATTCGTCTCGCAGATTATATAATTTATTTTTTTATTAGTATCTAAACAATCCACGTAACATCCGATGTGACATCTAAAACTTTACGCGCTAGATTTAAACCAGTCCTGTTTAGTTCCGAAAATTTTTGGCTTTTGGCTACTGTAACATTTTCGTTTTTATTTGGCAAAAATTGTCCAATTATGGACTATTTAGGCTTAAAAGATTCGTCTCACGATTTCTCGGCTAACTGTGTAATTAGTTTTTTTCGTCTATATTTAGTACTCCATGCATGTGCCATAAGATTTGATGTGACGGAAAATCTTGAAAATTTTTTATTTTTGGCTTGCATCTAAACGGGGCCTAAGTGGGGCGCAGGGGTGTCAGCTAGACTGGAGTAAAGCACTGTCTGATGGAACGTGACAGCCCTGTGGACTATCGTGCTGCGTGAGTGCCTTTTCCAGCTCTACGCGATGGGGAAGAGTGCGCGGGCACTGAATGACCGCGTCCGTTGCCAACACCAGATGGACGGCCAGCAAATCTAGTGACCAAAGCGCGAACGCTCGAGCACCGTAGAGATTTACCGTAAAAAAAGGTCCAGGTACACCTGCTGCTTTTTTGAAAGAAAAAAAAATCAAACACCTGCTGCTAACATATAGCACATCGAATATTGCGATACATGCATAGAGCATTAAATGTAGGCGAAAAAAACTAATTACACAGTTTGGTTGGAAATCGCGAGACAAACGTTTTGAGCCTAATTAGTCCATGATTGAACACTAATTGCCAAATAAAAACGAAAGTACTACCGTAACCAAATTCTCAAATTTTCACAAACTAAACATGGCCTCCGTATCAAATACGTGGCACTTGCAAACAGGGTACCAGTCTGACAGTCTCTGTATTGGCCAAATTAAGTTATTTCTTTCTTTTAAGTGGAGAACACACAGCACAAATTTTAACACACTAGACATGAATCATGATGACTAAATATGGTCTGGTAATATAATACTCTTAATTACAACACCTATGACCTGTTTGGATGAGAAAATTATGCTGAATATTATTGAGTCGAAACTATACTCCTTATGACACACACTCTCCTTATGACACACTCTGAATTTGCCACTCGGTTGTACTTTATTGATAATACTTAGTACTACCTCGTCTCTAAAAGAATACAATTATGGATTACGTGCCACTTTGAGTGCTTCACGTTTGATCAAGTTTCTAGTAAATAATATTCATATTTATGGCTCCACATTAATTTATTATTATAATAAATTTCGTAATTAATCTAATGATATTTATTTTATATTATAAACATTTATACTTTTTTTTATCTATAATTGGTCAAAGGTAATATACTAAAACATAATATTGTTCCATAATTGTATTCTTTTGGGGACGGATGGAGTAATACGGATGAATAGAACAAAAGACAGACTAATCTTTACCTCTTCTGCTTCAGTTGTCCCAATGTCAGCCAGTCATATTAACCTGTTGAAAGCCTTAGTTTGATTTTGGATAATTGATGAAACCTATGTGTTTGTCATTAAGTGTTGTGATTGAGGTAGGGTGGTACACACCAAGTGATGGAGCTAGATGATGGTCATGGTGATGGTGGTGATAAAAAGAAATGATCAAGTGCTTCAACTTGGAAAAGAAGAAAGAGAAAAACAAAAACCAAGTGTTGATCAAGGCAAAGGTATCAAATAGGTTTTTGTTTTAGCACTCAAGACATCATAGAGGGTGTGAGTGTGTTTAGGATCGATAGCCATACTATAAAGAGGAGAAATATTTGGCTAAACGATTATCGAGTGACACTAGGTGAAGTGATTTTTGCATATGCATTAGGGACCTAGTGTGCTAATAATTAACCCTTAAAAATGCTTGGAAAAATGCTAACACACGGGCACATAAGTTGTACACTTTATGGTTAGCAACTTAGAAGCAATGGTGAAGTGTTTAAAGAGACAGAAAAAGAAAAGGAGGTGAAGGTGCAGGACCGGATCCTGACCATGCGCATCTGGTCAGCTATTTGAGCTAAGGCCGAGAGAGTCATGTTGAGACCGGACTTGGTGTCTGGGAACTACCAGACTGGGGCGCGTGAGTCCGGTCATGTGCAGCAGAGAGGGTGCTGCTCGGTCGAGTGACTGGATGCTGAAGTGGTGGCGCGACCGGATGCTGGTGGAACACTGTTCTCGTGTCTGGTCATGACTTGGTGGCGCACGCTGTGCAGAGCATCGGAGGACCGGACGTTGGCCCGTCAGGTCATCACTGACCGAACGCGTCCGGTCATGAAAAAACCTCTGGTGCCTTTCTAGAGTCGACCAGACCCTGTGTGGTGCCAAGTCCGGTCAGTTTAGCGGTGCGTCCGGTCATCACTTAACTCACGAACACGATGTCAGTTGACCGTTGAAGATGAATGGGCGAGGTTAAACGCGATGCCACGCGGTGACCATCGGCGGACCGAACGTTGGCGACCGGACGCTGGGGTGCGTCCGGTCAGTGGGTCCGGTCGCGCCTGCGACTGCCAACGGCTCTTTGAGCCTTGGGGGCTCTATAAATAGAAGAGGCATGGCTTGGGCCGACTCTCTTGCATATTTTCATCAGTGATACATCCTTGTGAGCTAAAACAAACACCTCCCACTTATTTCCATCATTGATTCATCATCAAAGTGAGATTGAGAGTGACTCCTAGTGCATTTGCTTGAGTGATTGCATCTAGTGGCACTTGGGGATCGTTGTGGCTACGGATTTCTTGTTACTCTTGGTGTTTGCCAACACCTAGATGGCTTGGAGCAGCGAAGGAGCATTGGCACGAGTTGGTGATTGTTCGCGGCCATCTCCTAGTGATTGTGAGGGGTCTTGTACCTTCCCTGGCGGAGAGCCGAAAGGTAACTCTAGTGGATTTCTCGTGTCATTGAGTTACCACACTTGAGGGTAGGTTCTTGCGGCACCCAAGTGTTGGGCTAGGTGTGTGATATCTATTAGCCGCCGAACCACCAAGTACTGGTCAACACAACGAGGACGTAGCTTGCCGACAAACAAGGGAACCTCGGGATAAATCTTGGTGTCATCTCTTGGTATTCATATTGTGATTGATCTTCTCTTGCCATGAGCGGTATAATCACCCTACTCATCTCCCTTGTACTACATTGTTTCATACTTGTTGTAGTTTGAGTAGAGTAGCTCTCTTGCTAGTTAGTTGAACAACTTGTTTAGCCTCTTGTTAGTTGTTATTTAGCTCAACTAGAGTAAGAGTAGTGACATAGCCTTTGTGTGTGCTTAGAGATTGTAAAGAACTAGAATTATGGTATGGGTGACATGCAACCTTTGTAGAGCTAGAACAAAATTGCATTACGCCATTTAGTGTACTAACCATTTGCTCTAGTGAATTATAGAGATTTTTATAGGCTATTCAACCCCCCTCTAGCTATTTAGGACCTTTCACTTGTCTGTGTCTGGTCAGGTGCTATCCTCTGTTCCACACATGGACAGATGAACCAAATTGTTAGTGCTCCAAACCTAGAAAAGAAATAAACAAGACAGTACCACAAATGCCCAGCCTGTGAGATTGAACAAAAAAGCAAAAAAATTGCATAAGCAAAAACATAGGGCTCGGATGTTTAAAAGGATCCTGCAAGTATAACGTAAGTTTGCACCGTATTTAAAAATAATAATATAAATCTCATCTAAAAAATACTAGATGATGTTGGTGCAACACATCATAAATTCTATTAGTACTCCAAGAGACTACGAGTAATTGTCGCTCTTTCGTAGCCATATTTAACCGTCCAGGACTCTATAATTCTTGTACTATAATAAAATCTAGTACAGTCGCTCGACACCGCCACCACCACCTGGGCTGCTAGTGCAGACACTAGTGACTGGGAGAAGAGAGGGCTGGAGGTCCTTTGCTCCGGTGGTATCTGGGGCAACTGCCCCATTGTCGTGTAGAGGGAGCTCTGTCGCTACCTCCAATATATACATGCTAAGTAAGAGTTCAGAGTCCTATTCCTAGTAGTAAGATTATTGTTAGAGGCGAATGTCATGGACGTACCTAGTGGCTAACAACCACACCTCAATTAGAGGCAAATCTGTTCAGTCTTACCTTAGTTAGCTGATTGGGTTAGTCTGGAAGATTGGAGGGATAATGTAAAAAAAGAGAGGAATTATAAGGAGTTAATTCGCCAAGGAGGCTATCTATGTGTAATCGGTACGGGGATTAAAGGCAAGTAAGAATTAGAATAAAAACCCTTCCCTCTTGCTTGGCGATGGGCAAGGCCCCGTTGGTCCCCCCTCTCTCTCTCTCTCAACCCTAGCCACCGCCATAAAAATTATACACTCAAATCCTAATAGAATTAGAAGTCTTAATAGCATACCTCTTTTTAGTCATAGTCCAAGTAGGATTTGAGTCACCCTACAGTAACCTTCACCCTTATTCTAATCCTTTAAAGCTATCGAGCTCATCCAGGAATTTGCTCAAGTAGACCCCTCACTACTACAGAATGGACTTGTTGTCCCGGGCGGTAACGGCCTTTAGTCCCGGTTACCGCGCCGGAATAACGATCCCGGGACTAAAGGTGGAACCTTCAGTCTCGGGTCATCGAGCCAGGACTAAAGAGGGACCTTTAGTCCCGGTTGGTGTTACCAACCGGGACTAAAGGCCCTCCAGCCGAGCAAACCTGATGCACCCTTTAGTCCCGGTTGGTAACCCCAACCGGGACTAAAGGTTCCTTTTCTTTTTCTTTTTTTTGTTTAATTTATTTTCAGTTCAGTTACACATATTTGTTTAATATATAATATGTTTTTATGTACGTATTCTACGCTGCTAATATAAATACACGCACGCATATAATTACATCTAATTCTCATCTCGAGCATTATTATATTCGAATAAAGTATGAAACTATATATATTATAGATATATATGTATATATACAACACTTTCATAATCTTGTTCTCGAAAATAACGATATCAATAAACATTTAATTTACATCATTAGTTTCTTAGATCAAAGTAGAACTCGCCGTTGGGATTTAGCACTTTTTCTAGAAGATATCCTGCTATTGACTCTTGAACTGCTTTCAGATGGTCTTTTTGCATGACCCTTCGTTTCAACCATTCAGTCTTGCATTTGAAATAAAAGGAAAAGTATTAATACATATATATATATATATATTCATTTAAAAATAAATAAAAAATTGATATATACATACTCTGAGGACATCTTCAGAAGTTCTTCTTATGTATGCAGTGATAAATTCACAAACGTAGTATCCACACAAGTTATTACCTGGTTCCTGCCGCAAACACCACTGTACGAGAAGAAGATTATTCTCATCATCTCACATGTAAATTGAAGTACGATACAGTAATTAAACACGTGGGGAAGTATATATAGTACTACTTACTGATATTTCAACTACATTAAGTGGTGCCTTGCAATTCTTGCGGTGTTGCCGAATAAACTCTTTCCAAACCCTGTGCGACCAATAATGTACGATCGTCAATAAATTATGGCAAAGTCTATTCAATAATAGTTGTGCGCGAGATATCGAAATTACCCCTGGATAATGTCTATCATATCTTGGTATAGTGCTCGCTCTTTTCTCAATGAGTCCAAGATTACTAACTGACTTGAGTTTAACTCAATAACAATGAGTATCCAGTGAAACCTGCATTGGTTTATACACACACGTACATGCATATAAGTTGTATTAATATTACATAAAATGTGTAGACTACATTATTATTAACACTTACTCAAAGTTGTACGGGAAAAGTATTGTTGTCTTGTCGTGCTGCTTCACGAAGAACTTCATGATATTCGTCTGTGCTTTAGATACCCAGTGGTTCTTGACAATAATATCGGTTTTAAATACGATATAAGGATCAATGAAGCCAACACTGGTGTCTTGTATTCTTTGGAGCTCTGACATCTGGAATCTGTATATAAATATAAGTTACATGTGAGGATAATTATATACACGTACGCATGGAAGTGAGTTTATTAAATAAAAGTAAGAATCACTTACAAACAGAAGGAGCTAATGATTGATTTGTCCAGAGCGTCCAAGTGGAATAGTTGATGCAATTCTTCGAAACTAATATGTAAGATGTCATCTCCACGGAAGTAATGATGGTCTCTAAATCTAACAAAGATCCACTGCTCACCCCTGCCACACGCCTGCATGTACCACTTGTTGAGCAAGTACATTTGCGTACCCAATTCATTTAGAGACACAGGGTTGTATAGACTTTTGCCAAATTTATAAGTCTTCCAGGTATCAACTTCCAGGTTCTGGATTGGAGCTTTGCCTGTCACTTGATCCAAGGTTAAACCAGTTTGTTCAAAAAAATCATTAAGGTCTTGAACCGACACTTCTCCAGAGTTATCTGGTCGATAGACTTCTATGTTGGAACCATATTGATTAGCAACAACAAGATTTTGCATTGGTTGCTTCTGTTGTCCGAGCTGTGGGACATCCTTCCCTGATGCTCTTTTCCTTTTCTTATGTGCATCATGTGACTTCACGAGGGAGCGGTCATAGTCTAATAGTGGCGGTGGCTTACGAACTTCAAGCATCTTTTTCTTGTGAGCTTCGACCTTCTGCCTCAGCTAATCTCGTGGTATGTAAAAGTACGACTTCTCCTTAAGCTTCGCTTATCTCTGCTTTTGGATATCTATAAAAAAAATCTTTCACTTTTTTGCCTTCTTCAGCTGCAATTTGCTCATCAGTCTTTTCAGGAAGTATTTCTTGAGAAATAACTCTTTTTTTTAGGGTCTTCTTTGCCGCTGGGACCTTAGACGTCTTTGTAGTGCGTCGCTGTGGAGGTGGTGGGGGCGGTGTTGGAGACCGGCGTGGAGGCGATGAGGCCGGTGTTGGAGTCCGGCGTGGAGGCGTTGGAGATCGTTGTGGAGGCGGTGGGGCCGGTGTAGGAGTTGGAGATCGTTGTGGAGGCGATGGGGCCGGTGTAGGAGTTGGAGATCGCCGTGGGGATGAAGTCGTCTCGCCCCCCGCGACGCTGTGATGAGATGGGGAATGAATGATTGTGCTAGGCTGGGGGGAGACCCTGCTACAAAAACAAGTTGTGGTCAATTATTTTTGAAGCCAATATAAAATTAATGGAAAAATAATATTTCATTCACTATCATTCGTACCTAGGGTGAGGTAGGGGAAGCGGTGGCACCCCAGGAATGATGATGAAGCGTTTGCGCCATTAAATAAATGTCTTCTCTGCTTCTCCTAGTGTCTTCTCCCCATCACCGCCTTCAATGTCAAGAGGAACATTGCTGTAACCTTTGAGCACTCTATCGACCGAGACGCTAGCATATCCAGGTTGAATAACTGACCCATGGATTCTTGGTGTCTTCGTTCGGTCTATTGGAGATACAACCCCGACAGCCACCATGATTGATGCATTATTACCATCTGGAATGTGCAGCTCACATGTTGTTAGAGGCTCGGTAATGTCATCAACAAGGAAACGCAACCCAGCATCACCTTGAATAACTGGCAGTTCTGTGGAAGCACAACTGCTTTTCATCTGACCAACGGGGCTAATGGTGACTCCCGGCGTCGATTGCATTTGACTCATTGCTAGCTGCACTTGCCTCTTGATCTCCTCCTGCATTCTTGCCTCAAGAGATTTTTCTCGTTCACGTGATTCAAGCAATGCTTGTCATGACTCATTAACAAATTGCTCCAATACATGGATTCAGTCTGCCTTCTCATCCTTCTTTCTCTGGCAGCTTCTATAGGTATCCCTGTCTGTTGGGAATGCTTGTAGCCATGGAACCGCCCCATAGCCTCTTGTTCGACCATCGTATTCGAGATTCTCTAGGGCATATGTCAATTCATCCTTTTCTCTGTTGGGCTTGAAAACACCACTATCAGCTTCTTCCCTAGCACGAGCTAGTCTCTGTGTTGCTCTCTCAATTTTTTGGCCAAAAATTAGCTTGCCAGTGTCTGGGTCTAGGCTTCCCCCATGAGTGTAGAACCAATTCTTCGCGCGTTGAGGCCAGTTCTTCTCTATTGTTTCAGGTATGATTCCCTTGGCAGTAATCTCTGCTTCTAGGTTCTGCCACTTGGGAATAGCACTCCTATAACCACCTAATCCCATGCGATGATGGTATTGCTTCTGTCGGGCATTCTGCTGATTCCTCATCGCACGTTCCTCACTCTCTTGAGATGTCTTGTATTGTATGAAGTCATCCCAATGGGACTCCAACTTGACAAACACCTTAGCATTGAAATTCGGCGTTTCATTCTTCAAGATAAACTTTTTATACAATGTCTTCTTCCAACTCTGGAACAATGTTGCCATCTTCTTCATTGTCCAATCCCTCACTAGCTCCTTCAAAGCATCATCTGCTTGTAATGTGAAATGTTGAGTGATATCTCTCCAAGCTAGGTTCTTGTCACGATCAGATACAAAACTAACATTAGGAGCGGATATCTTCTACTTCCATTCACGAGCACTAACTAGGATCCTATCCCTTACAATGAACCCACATTGATTGACATATGTCTGAGCATGTGGTCCCAATGGTTTGCCGGTGTCAGTGTCGAATTCTGATATTATGAAACGGCCCTCTAATGGCTTTTTTGGCCCTCGAACTTTCCTACTCTTGGCGGTGGTTGATGTAGATCCAGAGACCGGCTACATGAGTAGAAACACAACGATTAACAACAAATATACATACGCATGCATCTATAAGAGATGATAGATAATCGAATATACCTCGCCAGTATTTTCTTGCGCGACAATTTGTTGATCTTCAACCACTGGCATATTCAGGATATCATCATAATCAGCAAAGTACTGACTTATGTCATCCACATTGGTGCCGACATTGATAATATTCGCCATTATGTCATCATTCAAGTTATCATCCGGAGCAGCCATTTGTATCTTCAAGATAACATATAGATAGAATTACTATGGCACATAACATAAGGATCTTTAGTCCCGGTTGGTGTTACCAGCCAGGACTAAAGGTATTTTTGGGTAGGCAACTCTGCCCACCCTTTAGTCCCGGTTCCTGGCCTGGGCCGAGACTGAAGGCCTAAAATTTTTGCAGCCCGCCAAAGTGTTGTTTTTTCATTAAGGATTGTAGATCTTGATGAGCTGCTCAAATGAGACACTAAATGACCTCAGATGAAAAATCTCTGAATACCAAGTTTGATCATCTCAGCAAGATCTACAATTGTTACATAGCTCATTTTCCCATTTGAGAAAGTTTTATCAAACACTAGTCACAAATTCTTGATTCTCATATAGACTTTCTAAAACTATGTCACACACTTGTGAAATTTGAACTACATTTTGTTCAAACTTTCTCAAATGAAAAAATGGCCTATATAAGGATTGTATATATTGATGAGCTGAACAAACTTGGTATTCAAAACTTTTCAATTAAAGACAATCTAGGATTTGCATCGTTGTATCATGCGGGCACAACAGTGAATTTTTTCTTGACGTATGACCCTTGGTTATGATCTTGTCGTAACCATGGAGTGTCTTCATCATTTAACATGATGCTTGGATCTTTCTTCACTATGAAGGGTGGAATTCGGACATTTCTTTCATAATCTTCTGACATGTCTGACTTGTCTTCAATTCCCACTATATTTATTTTCCCAGAAAGAACTATGTGGCGCTTTGGCTCATTGATCATTGAGTTGATGTCTTCGTTTTTTCCTCTCTTTGATTTTGTAGACATGTCTTTCACATAGAACATCTGACTCACATCGACAGCAAGGACGAATGGTTCGTCTTTGTACCCAATATTGTTGAGGTCCACTGTTGTCATTCCATACTCTTTGTCGATTGTTACCCCTCCTCCGGTCAGCTTCACCCATTGGCACCGGAACAAAGGGACTTTAAAATTAGGTGCGTAGTCTAGTTCCTATATATCTTCTATGCGGCCATAATATGTTTGTATATTCCCATTTGGATTTGTGCCATCTATGCGAATACCACTATTTTGATTGGTGCTCCTTTTATCTTGGGCTACTGTGTAAAATGTATTCCCATTTATCTCATACCCTTGGTACGTGAGGATATGCCATGATGGTTGCCTAGCCAACAAATACAGTTGCTCATCAATATTGTCATCGCCTTGACATTCTTTTCGCAACCAACCACTGAAACTTTCTATGTGCTGACGCCTAATCCAAGCTTCAGTCTTCCTTGGAAACTTGGATCATAAGAACTCCTTATGTATCTCGATGTACGGATGCACCAATGACAAGTTCTGGAGAACTGTGTAGTGTGCTTTATTGAAATAATCGTCTTCCATGCCAATATATGTTTTCTTCCCTAAAGTTCCTTTACCACTGAGTCTCCCCTCGTGTCGCGATTCGGGAACACCAATCGGGGCAAGGTCAGGAATAAAGTCAACATAGAACTCAATGACCTCCTCTGTTCCATAGCCCTAGGCGATGCTTCCTTCAGGCTTAGAATAGACTTTCATATATTTCTTCAAGACTCCTATAAACCTCTCGAAGGGGAACATGTTATGTAATAACATAGGTCCAAGAATACTAATTTCCTTCACCAAATGAACTAGGAGGTGTGTCATGATATTAAAGAAGGATGGAGGGAACACCAACTCAAAGCTGACAAGACATTGAACCACATCATTCTGTAGAGTAGCTAGTTCCACTGGATTGATTGCCTTCTGAGAAATTGCATTGAGGAATGCACATAGCTTCACGGTGGCTAGACATACATGTGGAGGTAGAATTCCTCTTAAAGCAACTGGAAGCAATTGCGTTATAAGCACGTGGCAGTCGTGGGACTTTAAGTTTAGGAATTTCTTCTCTGGTACATTTATTATACCCTTTATATTGGAGGAGAATCCCGATGGGACCTTGATGCTGCTTAGACATTCGAACATGTTGTCCCTCTCTTCTTTGCTAAGCGTGTAGCTAGCAGGACTTAAGTAATGACGTCCATCATCTGTCTTCTCTGGATGAAGGTTGTCTTGTTCTTTCATGCCCTGCAAGTCCTGGCGTGCTTCAAGTGAATCCTTTGGCTTCCCGTACACACCCATGAATCCTAACAGGTTCACACAAAGATTCTTTGTCAGGTGCATCACGTCGATTGCGTTGCGGACCTCTAGGACTTGCCAATAGGGTAGCTCCCAAAAGATGGACTTCTTCTTCCACATGGGTGCATGTCCCTTAGCATCTTTGGGAACAGATTCGCTGCCTTGTCCCTTTCTAAATACTACTTTCACATCCTTGACCATTGTGAGTACATCTTCTCCGGTTCGGTTATGAGGCTTCTTCCGGTGGTCTGGCTTACCTTTAAAATGCTTACCTTTCTTTCGTACTTGGTGATTCAAAGGAAGGAATCGACGATGGCCAAGGTACACGACCTTTCAACATCTTTTCAAATATATACTGTCAAGGTCCTCAAAATAATGTGTGCATGCATTATATCCTTTGTTTGTCTGACCTGAAAGATTACTTAAAGCAGGCCAATCATTGATTGTTACGAACAACATTGTTCGTAGGTCAAAGTGTTCTTGTTTGTACTCATCCCAGACACATACACCCGGTTTGTTCCATAAAACTAGAAGTTCTTCAACTAATGGCTTCAGATAGACATCAATGTCGTTGCCAGGTTGCCTCGGACCTTGGATGAGGATCGGCATCATAATGAACTTCCGCTTCATGCATAACCATGGAGGAAGGTTATAGATACATAGAGTAACTGGCCAAGTGCTATGACTAGTGCTCTGCTCCCCAAAAGGATTCATACCATCTGTACTTAAGGCGAACCTTAAGTTTTTAGCCTCATTTGCAAACTCTGGAAATTTCCTGTCTATCGCTCTCCACTGGGACCCATCAGCTGGGTGTCTCAGCATATTGTCTACCTTACGGTCTTCTTTATGCCACCGCAACAACTTTGCATGGTCTTTATTTCTGAACAAACGTTTTAAGCGTGGTATATAGGAGCATACCACATAACCTTGGCAGGGATTTTCTTTCTAGGACGTTGTTCTTTCTAGGGCAGACAACCTTTTTTGCTTCGTACGTAGTGGTGGGCAATTCATTTGGCTTCGGAAGCATCTTCTTTATGAGGTTCAATAAATTCCTAAATGCCTTGTCAGATATACCATTCTTTGCCTTCTACTGTAGCAATTCCAGTGTTGTATCCAGTTTTTTTGCCCCTCTTCGGCCGTCGGGTATAGCAACTTCCTATGATCCTCAAGCATGTGCTCGAACTTAACTTTCTCTTTTTCACTTTCGCATTCTTGTTGTGCATCACGAATGGCATCGCCAAGAGCATCACCGAGATCATCTTCTGCCGCTACCTCTTCTTCATCTCTCCCCATTGTAGTATCATCAAAGGCAGCATACTGAGCAATAATGTCATCAATGTCTAAATCTTCTCCTTCACCTTCTTCCATCATGACCCCACTTTCTCCATGCTTAGTCCAACATATATAGTTTGACATGAAACCTGACTTAAGCAAATGTGAATGAAGACTCATTGAACTTGAATATTCCTTTAAATTCTTACATATGGCACATGGACAGCACATGAAACCATCCCGCTTATTTGCCTCGGCCACACCTAAGAAATAGTGCACGCCCTCAATAAAGTCTTGGGAGCGGTGATCGGCATTATACATGCAATGGCGTGACATAATCTGCATTACACGACAAATTATGAAAACCTTGAACATAATTAAGTATTTTATTACACAACATAGATGACACACACACGGTTGATTAATTAACTAAGCCTGGCTACAACGTAAGCAATCCCAACTATCACTAAACAAACTAAAACTACAATGCACTTCAGTAACATAATTATTTCGTGATCGTACGCAACTAAAATAGACAAATCATTCTTCTATTGAATATCAATAAGCTTCTCCTGCTGGCTCACTGCCTCATCATCAGTAGCCGCTACCTCAAGCGCACCTAAATTCTGCACGTATGTAGCATAATCTTCCTCCCAGTACCAACCATCGCATCCATTGCCCTCCCACTGAAATTAAAGCCAAAAAATATTTAGTCAAAAATATTCAAGAAAAGCAGGTCAATTAGCCATAATTATAAAATGCGTAAGAAACTCACATCGCAATCCGGGCACTTGTAGAAAACACGACCCTTGTTGGGTCCCTGTCTATTGACTCGGTACTCCATCACAATCTTCTGCTTACACTTACCGCAGATAATGAGAGGGAGTTCTGGCCTCAGTCATTTCGCAACCAAACGAGAGGCCGAGGATCCGGTACCAGTTGTCATCTACTTTCTATACTTATTTTTGCAAACTAGTGTAAATTTCATATTTTCTAAAATGATATATTTAAACAAAACTAGTACGGATTTCACATGTTTCAATAAATAACCATCCGTACTAGTTGACCTTACTTACGTGATCATCTCGGCCAGCATTTCTCCATCGGACGGCACCGTACTTGGTCAAGGAAGAGCTCTGATTCTACGAGAAAGGGAACACGGTCTTCCACGACCGTTGCCGCTCTCCCTCGTAGAATCAAAGCTCCTCCTTGACGTACGTTACCGCTCGACAGAGAACATGTTGGCCGAGCTGAACACGGTCCGCAAGTTCAACTAGTACGGATTTTCTATAATTTTCTAACTATTTACTAAGTTTTTCATTTCATGGAAAATTTAATTCTAAAAAATAAAAGGCATGATTTCTAAGTAGTTCATTTCATGGAAAAAATAATTCTAAGTGACATGCTCGATATCGGTGAGGTCACGGACGTTTAGGTTGCCGAGGATAGTAACATTTGTAGATGACATTTATAGGTCTGAAGTTATCAAATATCCATCAAATTATAGCTCAAAAACATGTTTCAATAAATAACCATCCGTACTAGTTGACCTTGCTTACGTGATCATCTCAGCGAGCATTTCTCCACCAGACGGCACCGTACTTGGCCAAGGAAGAGCTCCGATTCTACGAGAAAGGGAACACGGTCTTCCACGACCGTTACCGCTCTCCCTCGTAGAATCAAAGCTCCTCCTTGACGTCCGTTACCGCTCGGCAGAGAACATGCTCGCCGAGATGAACACAGTCCGCAAGTTCAACTAGTACGGATTTTCTATAATTTTCGAACTATTTTCTAAGTTTTTCATTTCATGGAAAATTTAATTCTAAAAAATAAAAGGCATGATTTCTAAGTATTTTATTTCATGGAAAAAATAATTCTAAGTGACCTGCTCGATATCGGCGAGCTCGCGGGCGTTTAGGTTGCCGAGGATAGCAACATTTATAGATGACATTTGTAGGTCTGAAGTTATCAAATATCCATCAAATTATTGCTCAAAAACATGTTTCAATAAATAACCATCCGTACTAGTTGACCTTGCTTACGTGATCATCTCGGCGAGCATTTCTCCACCGGACGGCACCGTACTTGGCCAAGGAAGAGCTCCGATTCTACAAGAAATGGAACACGGTCTTCCACGACCGTTGCCGCTCTCCCTCGTAGAATCAAAGCTCCTCCTTGACGTCCGTTACCGCTCGGCAGAGAACATGCTCGCCGGGCTGAACACGGTCCGCAAGTTCAACTAGTACGGATTTTCTATAATTTTCTAACTATTTTCTAAGTTTTTCATTTCATGAAAAAATTAATTCTAAGATCACGTAAGCCGCCGGGGACGAGGATGGCGTGTGCTCCAGCGAGGACGAGCGAGGCGTGATTTTGATAAACTAATTTAACTTTTATTTATCCAAACATATATGCAAATCATCATGTGATTTTGAGCTAAAAATGACATATAAAATCATAATAAAGTCCAACATATAAAGTTACACATGCATCTACATCGCAAAATGAGATAAGCTACTGATAAAACATAAGAGGATTAAGTTTGTTACTTCCAAAATCGAAGAGCAACACCAATGGAGGGGGAGAGAGCAAGAACAACAGCAAGCTGAAGAACAGAGGCAGTGAGTTTGAATGAAATGGCTCGGGCTCGGGGAGGAAGAAATGAGCTGAATTATAGGCCAGGATAATTAGTCCCGGTTAGAGGGCCAAACCGGGACTAAAGATTAATCTTTATTCCCGGGGCATCACCCAAACCGGGACTAAAAGCTTTAGTCCCGGCTGGTATTACCAACCGGGACTAAAGGTAAACCTTTAGTCCCGGTTGGTAATACCAGCCAGGACTAAAGATCCCTTCCCCGCGGACGACCGTTGGGCAGGGACCTTTAGTCCCGGTTGATATTATCAACCAGGACTAAAGGGTCTTTTAGTCCCGGAGACAAAAAATGTCGAGGCTAATATCAAATTAGGACATCGTTCTAAAGTCTGTTCTCTAGTAGTGCCTCCTTTATTTTATACTATCACCTTTGAAGTGCCCCCAACACAAGGTCTCCTGCACATCACCATAATGTGTATTAGTGTTCAGATTGGAGTGCTAGTACCTTCCACTAAGAGCTCCTTTGTTGTGTAGTTTAGTTAACTACACCACGTTCTTCTACGACCCTCCATGCCATAGGTTTGTACTAACTCCGAACTTCACTAGTCCGCTGTCTAAAAAAAATGATATATAAAATCCTAAAAATAAATAAGTAAATAAATAAATACTAACAAGCGAGTAGGCAAACTACAGCCTCATGCTTGTATCACTACTACGCAAGCGACATGATAGTTCCACAAGATAGGAATGACTGGAAATAAGAAAAATAAAGGAGATGACTGGAAATAAGAAAAATAAAGGAGATGACTGGAAATAAGAAAAATAAAGGAGAAGAGATAAACTCCGACTGATATTTCACGGTAAGGATAACTCTCGGCTGATTTTTCCCACGGTCGGTCGGCTTGATCTTTTGACAATTTACTACGGTCTCATCCTTTCTCATTTACTCCGAGCGTCGCTCCCGTGCCTTCGTTTATGCTGAAATTTATATTGAAATATTATGAGAAATTCATAATTTAAAAATAGTGCTGAATAAGCTAAACCGAACCAGCACACATGCACATTGATCTGACCCGCAACACACACATTTGAGCAATAGTGTATTCGTTCTTGGGGCTTGCTGAAGTGAAAGCCGGACGACTAAGATAGGAGGAGGTAATGTCCCACCTGGTACTTGTAGCTCTCATACTAGCCTATCACCCTAGGCCTCAACTAGTTGTTCATGCACATATAGATAGTTGTTCATGCTGCACTAACGGTTCATGCATACAGAGCGAGAGCGCCGTTCAAGCAAGCTAGGGATGTGACATGTTCTACTCTTTGGTTTGCTACTACTCAACACCAGATGAGAAGAACTACCTTAATTAGGCATCATTCACGTTATATATACCATGCATGAGATAATTAATATTACTCCATTAAATATCACTTACCTAATTAGTTACCATTTTCTTTATACACGTCATCTTTTACTATTAATAGTGATGTCGTCAAGAACTAGGGCCGTTGATCCATGCTAGTTATATAAATTAATCAAGATTCCTTTACTAAATTTATGTTGAGCATGCACATCCATACACCGGTGGGGTGCTGCACGGCCACACCTTGCTAGAATAGTCAGTTCATCTACAGGACGCTAATCCTTTTGCATGAATAGACTTGGCTCAACTAGCTAGCAGTAGTCTAGCTGGTGCGTGTTTTCGTGAAATCACAGTCACTCTTTATTAGCTGGAACGCTTAGGGCGAGGAGTTACCAGATAAATTAACGAATAAAGGTAAGACTGTGCTGGTCAACTAACCTTCTTAAACTCAGCTAACTAATCTGTATTTTATGCTCTGTATTATCGGTAAGCCGTGAAAGACGGTTCATAACTAACTGAGATGGCACATAAAATGATGTCGTCGCCATCTGGGTAGGTAATAGGTGCACAGGTGCACTCAGCCTGAGACAACCAAACTTGAAATAGTGATGCACAGGCAGCCTGTGGTCCATGTGAAGGATTCACATAAGAGCCTGTTTAGTTCCCTTCCATTTTGCAAAATTTTTCAAGATTTCCAGTCGCATCGAATCTTTGGACGCATGCATGAAGCATTAAATATAAATAAAAAATAAAACTAATTACACAGTTTAGACGAAATTCACGAGACGAATCTTTTAAGCCTAATTAGACTATGATTGGACACTAATTGTCAAATAACAACGAAAGTGCTACAATACTATTTCGCCAAAAATTTCGCCACTAAACACTGCATAAGTAAAGTGTCTGGTGAAAGATTCTCAGATGAAGGGTCGCACCGTATAAAATAATTATTGGCGGGAGATGGTGACGTTAAGACTCTACATTAGTTATTACCACTAATGCTTGGTTCTTATTATATTTATTTCTCGCACATGTTAATCTCTTTATTATTCTTGCTGAGTATGCGTAAACATACCAGTGGTTGTGTTTGGTTCACGAAATTTGAGAATTTGGCTATCGTAGCACTTTCGTTTTTATTTGGCAATTAGTATTCAATCATGGATTAATTAGGCTCAAAACGTTCGTCTCACGATTTCCAACCAAACTGTGCAATTAGTTTTTTTCGTCTACATTTAATGCTCAATACACGTATCGCAAGATTCGATGTGACGGCTACTGTAGCACCTTTTGGAAAACTTTTTGAAAACTAAACAGACTCATCTAGCTCTTCTTGTTGACATGCGCAGAAAGAGGGGAGAGTAGTACTGCTAGGCGGATTGACAAAGACATGCATGCATAGGATAAGACATGCATGCATAGGGTGGGCATAACCATGACGTCTACTTGGGGAATAGTTTTGCTGCGCTAAATAAAAGAGCAAGGATAGCTGCCTTGTGAATGTAGACTTCAATAAATTATAATCATGACACAAATTATTAATAAAGTGTACTTACTGTATGGATTTTGATGCCTCTTTTTGCCTGTACGAGGATTTTAAATTTTCATACACATACGACACTGTCACCGTCTTATTTTTGGGGCGTGACACACTTGACCCATTGATGAGACAACTTTCTTCTGTTGATTAGGATTGTTACCAAAATTCCCATGGTTGCAACACCCTTAAGATTCTATATCATTCGGTACCCTCCATTAATTTAGATACTTTTCATAATTACATGCTCTTTGCAATTAACTCGCAAGGCTCCATCTTGTAGTGATAAGCTACAACCTTAAAGTTCTAGCAACCTCACATATATTAGATTCTTTTTCATGACCAGGATATTATCAAACTCCTGCCAGTGTGCAATGTGTTCTGTTATGCATCTTGAAAGCTCTAGTTTGGTTTTGGTGAATTGATGAAACCCTTAGTGCTAACCTAGTTTATCAAAGTGATTATGAGATAGGTAGCACTATTCCAAGTGATGGGGCAATTGTGAAGATCATGATGATGCTATGGTGACCATGGTGATCGAAGTGCTCGGCTTGGAAAAGAAGAAAGAGAAAAACAAAAAGCTCAAGGCAAATGTGAAACTTGATAGGAGTTTTTTTGGTTTAGTGATCGAGACACTTAACGAGTGTGATCATATTTATGATCGATAGCCGTACTATTAAGAGGGGTGAAACTCGTATCGAAATGCGGTTATCAAAGTGCCACTAGATGTTCTAACTCATTACATATGCATTTATGGTCTATTGAAGAGCTAACACCCTTGAAAATATTTGTGAAAATATGCTAACACACGTGCATAAGGTGATACACATGGTGGTTAGCACATTTGAGCAAGGGTGGAGAAGTTGGAGTTGAAAAGGAGTTGATCGCGCTGGTCACAGGATGACCGAACATGTTTGGAATTGGGACCGGATGCGTCTGGTATGTTACCTAGGCTCGGGCAAGTGCTGAAGAGGTGACCGGACACATCCAGTATTGGGACCGGACGTGTCCGGTATTTGGCCCAGCGTGAGCAACTGAGAAAGAAAGTAACTGGACGCGTCCGGTCGCGTCGGAGCAGCTCTGGGAGTTCTCTGGACTTGACCTGACGCTCCCTCTTCTGTGTCCGATCACTTCCTAATGGTGCGTCCGATCAATTGTGTCAGAGTGTGATAGAGAGAGCCGTTGAGGTGCCAATGACTAACTCATTTGAAGGGGACATGTGGCTTCGTGGCAACGACCGGACGCAGCGACCAGACGCGTCCGGTCGCCACACCGGACGCGTCGGGTCAGTGCGCAAATAGCCCAATCAATGAGTGAATTACCATAACGAGGACTAGCTTGCCTGCAAGCAAGTGAACCTCGGTAAAAAATCATTGTGTCATCTTTTGATTCTGAGGTGATTGGTCTTCATTAGTATTCATTCTTGTAATTGATTGGTTCATTCCTCGACTCAGCGGTATAACCATTTTACTCTCTCTCTCTTTACATTACTGCAAACTAGTTGTCAAGTTTTTTAGTGTAGCTAGTCGTGAGAGCTTGTTAGTTTGGTTAGTGTAGCTCTTTAGTTAGCCTTTGAGAGCACACTAACTTAGTGTAGTGACATAGCCATTGTGTGGATAGAGACTATAGAAACTAGAATTGTGGTAGGTGGCTTGCATTTTTAGTAGGCTAGCACAACACTCGCTTTGCCTCATATTTGTCTAACCAGTTTGTTAAGTGTTGTTGTAGAAATTTTAAATAGGCTATTCACCCCCCCTCTAGCCGTTAGGACCTTTCAAATGGTATCAGAGCCGTGGTCACCGTGATTTGAGGCTTAACAACCTTCGGTGTCAAAATGGCTCAAATCAACAACACCAAGAAGTCACCCTAATTTGATAGCACAAATTATCCATATTGGAAGTCAAAGATGACCACACATATCAAGTCAATCAATAAAAGGGTGTGGAAGGTGGTAGAAACCAAAATTAAGATTGCCGATCCGAAGAATCCCACCATGGCCAAAGAAGTGCTTCTCCAAAACAATGACATTGCTCTAAGTGACATTTATGATGCGATTGATGAGAGAACATTTGAGTAAATCAAGAACATTGAGATGGCTCATGAGGCTTGGAAGAATCATTCGAGGGCACCAAGGCAATAAAGGGTGCAAAGGCATACATTCTCAAGGAGAAATTTGCTAGCTTCAAGATAAAGGAAGATGAGACTGTGCCGGACATATTCCATCGGATGGAGGTGCTTGTCAATGATCTCAAAGCACTTGGTGAGAAGGTGGAGGACAAGGACTTCTCTCATAAGTATAAGTTCTTGAGATGCTTACCCGCAAGATTTGGCATGTTGGTCACCTTGCTAGTGAGGACTGGTTTGGACACAATGACACCAAACCAAATCTTGGAAGATATCATGACCGATGATGCTTATAGAGATGATGATGATGAGAAGGAAGAAAAGAGGGAGAAGAAAGATGAGAAGAAGGATGATAAGAAGAAGAGTGTGGCATTCAAGGCCAAATCATCCAAGGGCAAGGCAAAGCAAGAATTATCAAGTGAAGATGAAGACTTGAGCTTTGATGAGATGGATGATGAGAAGATGGCTCTCTTTGTCAAGAGATTTGGCAAGTTCATGATGAAGAAGGGCTACCGTGCTAGAAGGAAGAAGTCTTCATCCAAGAACAAGAAAGAGTCAAGAAAGTGCTTCAATTGTGGAAGCAAGGATCATCTTGTTGCTGAATGCCCATACAATAGCGACAATGATGATGACAACAAGAAGAGCAAGAAGAAGGACAAGAAGGAGAAGGAAAAGAAAAAGAAGAAGGACAAGATGACCATCAAGAAGAAGAAGAAGGGTGGTTCATATGTGGTCACTTGGGATAGTGATGCTTCCTCAAGTGATGATGACAAGACCACCAAGAAGAAGGCTCTTGCAAGCATTGCTATCAATGAGAAGCCTTCTCTCTTCGACTCTCCATCATGCTTCATGGCTAAGGCCACTAAGGTATAAGCTTGTGATGATGGATGTGATGAGAAACATGATAATGAAAGTGAAAGTGAAAGTGACAATGATGATGAATCCACTAAAGATGAACTAATTGATATGTTAGAAGATGCTAAAGAACATTTTGACATTAAGAGAAGGAAATGCAAAGACTTGCGAAAGGAACTAAAAGCCCTTAAGCAAGCCTTTGATGAGCTCAATGCATCTCATGAGAGGCTAGAGGAAGCCCATGAGAAGCTTGGCAATGTGGTAGAACCGCCTAAAATAACTCATTTTCGGAGGTGCTTGTCTTCCATTAGACACTAAACACCCCAAGAGTGAGCTAATTTAAACAGTTCTGTTGAGCACACCCCATGGGAGAACCCAAAAATCAACATTTTTCAATAGGATCATAAATGGGAGAATAAAGCTTACAATATTTTAGCCATTTCTTACATCATTTTTCATGCAACATTAGAGTATAATATTTATTATTTATAACAGCAGAATATAACCATGTTATCAGAGTTTTAGTGGAAATAAAATCATTTAATGGCAAGTTAAACATTAACATGATGATCCGTTATATACATCATAACAGGTTATAAGTTTTCCATTGTAAAACATTTTGGGTGGAAGTTTCAAATAAACTCTATGTCCGCAACGTTAAGGAAATCCTCGCTCAGCCCACCAGGAGGTTCCCGCACACAAGTGTCAGCTCTAGCATCCACCTATCACCTGCAACAGGGTAGAATAAACCCTGGGTACTCAATTGTACTCCGCAAGACTTACCCGTTAGGAGGAAAGAAAAGACTCCAAGGATATACAAGGCTATCTGGCTTGTGGATTTATTGCATCTGCAAGAGCATTAGTAAACATACGTCCTTATATTCAATTTTATTAGCAGTCATCATTAGTTCATTAACTAACCATTCTATGTAAGCACCTATGCTACTTTTCAAGCAGGTGGTAAGCAATCAGAACTATTTTACCATCTTTCATATTCTAGTTCTTACACGGTGCTAGATCATAGATAAGTCGTACCGTATTACCTAGCGATTCACAAACCAATATATCCAAGCTAGGTACCTCGAAACACATGCCCCGCTTGTACTCTAGGCATAAGCAGGACCAACCCACCACTCTCCTATCAAGGGCTCCAGGTCCCCGTCCAAACTTGGACTCCAAGCCCCCACACCTGAGTCCCAGACTCAGTGTGGTGCTTAGACCTCCACCATCCCTGCCTCCAATCAGTCGGTCTGGAAAGAGTCGGAACCCACGACAAGAAAGCAACAAGCCTTCCCACTCCCATAAGCAAGTATGTGCTCAGGATAATAAGTCTGTGACCTGACTAGAATCCAATACAACGGACGGTCCTCAATCGACACTAGCGGAACAAGTGCAATCCGAGCCTCGCTCGAATGCCTAACCAAGTCCAGATCCAAAGTACCATTCTGCCCGGTCTCCAATTATCATTCATATATATTCCATGTGATAGTAATATAATAACAACAACAATATCTTTCCTATCTCTCATGAGTGTCAGGCAATCACTCGACTTCTACCGGAGTCCTGTAGCATAGCAATCTACACGATCCTATCATACTAGTAAAACTCATAGGATAAGGGTATATATGTGCAAGTGGGTTTCATTCAACTCCTTAAACTTAATGCACAAGCATAAAATAAAGTGCAGAATAATAGGGGTTATGCACCGGGGCTTGCCTGGGTAAGATATAACCAAAAGTTAGCATTCCATCATGATGACACGATCGCCAATGCACCATCTTCTCTGCTACTTTGGTCGACTCAATGATCCATCATTGTCTCTATTATGATATTCGTGAATGCAACGCAGAGATGTAATTACTCAATGGCAATCGCAACTCTTAAAATACGATTACGCCTCTCAAGCTAACGAACTAGCTCTGATGACTAACGTACTAGACCACGTATCCAAGTTGTCAGACTAGGCGCTAATTTCCCACAATGTTTTAGTTATAAAATCCCTAGGCTTTTCGACATTTTATTGATTTAAACATATATTTTTGAACTAGGGCTCATTTAGCTATCTTAGCAAACTAATTATAATGGAGCTACAAAAATTACAGTGGTCACCTAATAATGTTAGGAATCTACTATAAAAATTTTAGGGCCAGTACTACTACCAATTCATCACAATAATTCCTACAATTTCATGTTTTACCCATTTTAAGTGCTTCAAATTAATTAGTCTACTCTTGAAAATTCTATGAAACTAAGTAAACAAAATACATTAGCAGATAGGTTATGATTTTAGGAACATAACAAAATTGGTTTCACAATTTTTGGACACCTACATGATTTTATATGATTTACCAAAGATCAGCTCAGAAATGTAATTAGAAAACCATTTAACTAATTCGCTTAAAAAGAAAAGGCGACGAGGCCAGCGCGGCCCACGTTAGCCGGCCCACGACGGGGGCAGCCCGCGGACGTTGGTACTCCTACAAAAATGCCCCCACGTTACCAGGCATTAGCTTGAGCACTACACGTAATATTCCTATAGACAGCGACTTTGCAAGGAAGCCCTCGTATTCTCTCGTCTTCGCATCGGAGAGGTCCCCGACGCCTCTACGCTCATCGGTGCGACACTGGCTGGCACTGAGCCGCTACGCTAGCCAATTGGGACCTACACAGACCTATCTAGGGGGTTGGCCCTTACCTATGGGCTAACACGTAACTTCGGGTAGCGGTGGGACAAGTCGAGGCACAGTAGGATGGCCTCTCCACGACGGCGGGCACCCTACGGCGGCGGCAACCATGTTTCGGTGAGCCTTGGCATAAAAGAGGTGATAGAAACAGTGGGTGAGCATCAGTGACTCACCACGCACCTACCCATGGTGGTGGCTTGGCTGGAGACACCCTGAGCAAGCCTGGTCGCGTGCACGCGGCAAGCGTGATGGCGAGCCGCGGTGGCACGGCCGCATCAGCGCCGCGAGGGTAGCCATAGGGGTATGGCTTAGGTGCACACAGTGAGAAGGGGTGCAAGGTGGGTTGGGTGGTGCAACCAATTTGGCTTGAGGCGATGAGCTGGTGGCTGCCTATAGTGGTGGCGGACTAGGACTTAATGGCGTTGTGGTGGGGGCAAAAGTCCAAAATTGGAGCTCGGCCAGGCGCCATTCAAGGCGGGGTGAGGACGGTTGACTAGAGGACTTGATGGTGGCGCTAGAGACATGACGCCACGACCCGAGATGACTCCTCCTAGCTGTATTAACTCGTGTGGCTCAGTCGGCCATGGCGGGGAGAGCAGAGAGAGAACCGGAGCTCGACGTGACTGGCCTTGGCAGGATGCATCCATCGTGATCCGGCTGACCTGCGCGTCGCTACTATGGACAACACACGCATGCCACCGACTGGCACTGCCTGCGGGGCAGCTACACCATAAATGGAAAGCGACAGTGCGAGCAGTAGAGGAGGGGGCAAGCCCTCATGCGCGTAGTGAGGGGACGAGCACATCATGGCGTAGTATCAACAGCAGTGACATCACAGTAGATTGGTAGGGATAGCGAAGCAGCAGCAACTAGCGGCCCGCAGCACAATTCAGCGAGTGATAGAGACACAGCATGGCGGCGGGACAGGACGTCTGCGCGGTAGGGCGGCTAGGGCACCAGGTCAGCGGTGGTGGTAGCACCGCACGGCAAGGCTAGATGGCTAGCTGTGGCTGGCTAGGATGGCGTAGTCATGGCTGACCACGCGCGGTAGTGCACGAGCGCGCGTCTGAGCCTAGCAACACTAAGGCTCCGTGCGATGGTGACCGCGCACACTCGGCCAGGCAACCAAAGCAAGTGTCGTGCATGAATTTTAAAGCATTCGAAACGTCTAAACCGTTGATCCAATCTCCAAACCACTTTTGCTATACCTTAGAGGGTATATTAGGCTACTAAAACAAGCCATTGTACTATCCTACTCCTTAACCCAATTTCTCTACAAAAATTGCTAAAAATCATAATGCCTAACCTTCCAAAAGTTCATGAAATTTTTTAAGTGTTAAATGGATTTCTATTTCTAGTTGCACTTTTAAGCTATTGAATATAGTACTTAACAACATTATCTCTCAACCCAAAGTATTTCATTGTCATCTACAAATCTCACATTTCAAACTTTATTAAGGTGTCACATACATGTTCTATAGTATTTTTGTTCAATAAAAATTAGTTTTAAACCCTAAGTGATATAACATGACTATTGTATCAACTTTCGTTTCACATTTTTGTCGATCATTTCGAGTTATAGAAATTGATCTACACACTTTATCACATGTATTAACACATAAACATGATGCTCATGACATGTTTTAGTAAATGATTTACGGTGTAACACCGAGGGTGTTACAGGCAAGGCTCACAAGAAGCTTGAAAAAGCTCATTCCTCTTTACTTAATGAGCAAAATGAGAAGGATCATGGTGTAACATGTGACAAAGGCTTAACTTGTGATATAATTGATGAATCATTCTATAAGCCTAGCGTTGTTGCTCCCACTAACCCTTCTTTTAGCACATCTACTTCTACCTCATCTAGTAGTGATGGTTTTACTTGTGATGCCTCACTAATGGTTGAGAATGAGACCCTCAAGAAGGAGGTCAATGAGCTCACTCATGCCTTAGGCAAAGCCTATGGTGGTGAGGACCGCTTGCTTATGTGCTTAGGTAGCCAAAGAGCTTCTCTCTATAAAGAGAGATTAGGCTATACCTCCAAGAAAGGCAAGGCGGCCTTTGCTCCTCACAAGACTAGTTATGTGAAGAACAATGGTCGGTTTTGCACTAATTGCAAGCAAGTTGGTCATGTAGAGAAAAAATGCATAAACAAGAAGTCTCAAGCCAATGTATCCTCTATTAAGCTTGATTCTTTCTATGTGCTTACTGTCAACACAGAAATTTCATCCCGTGCCAAGGGCACACGAGCAAGCTGGAAGGGTCCGCTCGATGGAGCTAGAGATCCACCTAGCTTTAGCGTAGGGATGGTCGATCCTGTGCACTCCTCCTGAGATGTGCTAGTCAATTTAATTCTGCAATTGACAAGGAAAGAAAGTTTATCAGTAATTTGAGCCTTCCTTGCTGAATAGCCCTCTGTATATGCTGCTGGAATGTTCTGCATTCATTAGTGGAATAAGAAGTAGCGTTATGGAACTGGTAGAACTTATTCTTCAACTAATTAGGGGGCAACATAACATGATTATTGGGCAACTTGATCTGTCCCTTCTCAAGCAAGAAATCGAAGAGCTTGTCTGATTTTGCGACATCAAAGTCATAGCTCTCCTTGACTCCTCTTCCCCAAGGATTTGGCACCATCACTGTCTTTTTGCCCCAATTCCATTCAGCCACAACAACCTCTTCCTCTTCATCTTCATAGTCATCATTGACTGAATATGGATTATAAGCTTCGGCCACTATGGTACTCTTCTAAAATCGGGTATCTCTGCGCATATTCTAGAACTGGCTATTAAGTGCTGCTACTCGTTGAGCCAATTGACCCAAGTTATCAAATTCTTGTCCCAGCAGCTTTTCTTTCCACATTGGCAGCATTCCTTAAATGGCTAAAGCAGCTAGCTGATCATTAGCCAAGTTTAATGAGAAGCATAAGTTCCTAGTCTCTCAAAACCTCTGAAGAAACTCAGTGCCCGATTCATTAGTCTTCTGCCTTATAGTTGTCAGATTGGTTATCTTCTTTTCTCTAGTCCCAGTGTAAAAATATGTATGAAACTTCTTCTCCAGGTTAGTCTAATTGGCAATGGAATTGACTGGCAATGATGAAAACCAAGTGAAGGCTGGCCCTGATAGGGACAAGGAGAACAAAACAAACTCGATGGGCCTCCTCAACTGATGCCTCACCCAATTGTGTAAGATACCGACTGACATATTTTATCATGCTTGTACTGTCTTGGCCAGTGAACTTGGCAAACTCTAGAAGCCTATAATTTGCAGGAAGAGCGACCAAATCATACCATTCTGGATATGGGCGTTTGTACGAAAAGGTCAGCCCTTTTGGCTTAAGACCAAACTGATTCTTCATCATCTCGGTCACCTTTAGCAACAACTTGTCAGCATGTGAATTTGGATTTCCCTACACCTGCTGACCCATCTGTGGATTGAAATCCCATGTGCCTTGATACCCTGGATTTGAAATTATATGAAGGGTGTTATAATCTGTGCCATAATGATACCCTTGTGGAATATCTATCTGCTGGGTCCTTTGCTGGCTTGCTGCTTGAAATCTCTGATTGTAGACATGAGGATCTATATCTCTACGGATCCTTTGAATTGATGGTACTATTTTTTGAGCCGACGACAGTATGTGGCCTGATGTGCCAAAATTGATCACCTGGTTCTAACCTTGCCCCGCCAACTATTGCACATGATGTACTAGCAGTCTAGGATTATACTGTATCTGATTCATAGTAGTTCCTTCAGCTTGTTCAGATAAACCTTGAACTGCCTAGATATCATTATTACTAGCTGGTGCTACTTCTTGATGGCTAGCACTGACTTGATTAGTCCCTTGAGTCAACAGATCTGGAATGTTGTAATAGACCGGCCCAACTTGACCAACTGGAAACCCATGAATCGCTTCTTTCTTGGCATTGTGGAATGTGTCCAAGAAAGCTTCATTATTGATTGATATGGCATCATGAACAGATTTGTCTACAACTTTCATAAGAAATTCCTGTCTTTAGCTTTAGCTGTATCTGTTTGCCCATGTAATAGAACTCTTGGTAGTGGAAATTTCTGAAACAATTGTGTTGTCATGTGTTTTGGTGTAGGACAACAAACATTTGCTCAGAAATTCTTCTGTAGCTTTGCCGATGACATCTTTATCTCCATCAGGTAGATCTTCATAATGTACCATAAGGATGTTGTTGTTGTTGTGAACTGCCATGATGATTGTGGGGTCCCATCGGGCATGCCAGAAATGTGTGTTGACACGGAAATTTTGTCCCATGCCGAGGGCACACGAGCAAGCCGGAAGGGTCCGCTCGATGGAGCTGGAGATCTGCCTAGCTTCAGCGCAGGGATGGTCGATCCTACGCACTCCTCCCGAGACATGCCAGTCAATTTGACCATGCAATTGACAAGGAGAGAAAGTTTATCAGTAATTTAGGGCGGAACGTGCCGGTGTTGCTAGACAGTCCCGAATGTGCGGCTCTGAGAGCCGATATGAAAGAAGATCGACTAAATAGTCGATTCCAGCATATTCATAAGAATAAATCAATTAAAGCTCATGGGGTTGTGTAAGGAGAATCAGTTATTGTTCAGAATAAATATCATTATTTAGACAAATATTAGTCAATGGCAATAAGATGTCAACAATAATTAGTCTATACTAAGCCAATGACTGCAAGTAACCGAACCCCTTTTGTATAAATGAAACAACTCATCATCATTTAACCATTTAATAAAGATAAATATAATGAACATATTAGATCTCATCTATCGCTATGACTAGTGGGGCATGAGGCAGAATCATGCAGGCCGCAAAAACAACAATATACTCGATGACCCTAACTTATTACTAATACCAGTGGGGCATGAGGCAGAATCATGCAGGCCGTAATACAATAATAAGATCATGGGGCAAACACATCTTTCAACCTATCTCTACTTCAGCAGTCTTGTGATGTGAACTATTCATGGAAGCACTCGATATCGGCTAAAATAGCCGATTCAGGCATAGCGCACAGTTAAGGTCATACCCTCTTAGGAACAGATCTACCAAGTAACGATCCCCACTCCACGGTGCTAACAGTGGGGTGTGAGGCAGAATTACACAAGCCATGATAACGGGCCATGAAACGGTTTTCGCTAGCCAATAGATCTACTCAAGATCAGACACGCCTTAACCGCACGCTATGCACAATCAAGATTGATATAAAACAGCCGATAAAACATAACACATCATTTAAAGTGTAGATTAGATCAGTTTAGATTAACAAACGATGGGTTCAAAAGATATAAGGCCGATCTAAATCAATCCCAATCAGGCGAAGTGATATTGCTATAATTAAATAAACAATGGAAGCAATAAGCAATATCGGTAACTTAATGAATCTATCCAAAGGAACACCACCCTTAGATAGAGCTGATAACTTGACCTTAACTAGTTCGAGCAGTGAAGGTCAACCGGATCGATGCAGCCTTACTTGAACTAGACAAGAATCGATAACTAACTTATACCAAAGTCGTAGTGGAGGTCGACCGGATTGAAGCAGCCGTACGAACAGAGGTATAAGCCATGACGGTACTCACAGACAAGCAGTGGAGGTCGACCGGATTGATGCAGCCGTACTTGCTGAAGAACTCGCCGGGATCTACTCTACTCCTACTCCTAAGGGGTGGCCGGAGCCAAAAAAGTAAGTAACTTGTATTGGATTGATTGTGTGTCTTTTACAATAGTCGGGGTCTGATATTTATACCCGGAGCCTAAACATGAATCCTGCTTGAGCACGACTTGTTACAGACTTTGGCATAGAAGAAAACATCCCTAATTTAAGATAACTTGAACTCTAATCTTTCCCTTTTTGTAGAGTCCGATATGCAATTTCCTGGTGCCAACCATAGCTCATCATCGCTATCTGCTGACGTCACCCCAAGAGATCCAATTCCAGAGTCATATCTAAATCAGCTGATATCGATCCTCATGCAATTGATTCCTTGATGGGCACAATTTTGGAAGCCTTCGAATTCCCGCATTCTTCTCTCCAAATTTTGGTTTAAACACATGCCCCCCAATTTTGGGATAAAAGTGATTTTATTCCAAAATTCTTATTTATCCGTTTATCACGCCACAACCGTTTTGCTCTGAGACATACGCGCGAGTCCTAACTTTCTGGGCCGAGTCTTATATAATGTCCCAACAGTACCTCTTCCAATTCACTCAACCCTTTTCCCCCTTGTCTTTTTCCTTGGGCAAACTTTAACAGCCGACATCATCATCGCCAAGGCCTCAAACCCTAGCAAATCCTCTGTCCTATCAAGCTATCATCCAAGCGATTCTTCGTTAGATTCAAACGTAATCTAGCTGCAATGGCGACCATCGACCATGTCCTTGAGGTAGGCCTCCAAGTTTTATTCTCCAAGCATCAGTCGTCACCTTGTATTTCTTTTCCTCTCAAGTTCATTTCATCCGATTCCCAGGAAATGAGGAATGAAATCTTGATCCCATCAGCTGTGGCTTCTAATATCTATTTTCTTGGGCCTATGGGCGACCCTGATCCATCCGATTTCATCCATCAAGAAACCAACCAAATGCCCTTCAAACAGTCTGCAGTAGATTTATCTTCATGAAACACTAAGACTCCTTTCAAAAATTGGCCCAAAATGCCCAAGGGATGGAGGGACTGGTTTCATAGGGTGTCCGAGAGAAAGGGTGGAGATTAAGAGCTTTATGATCTGAATCAATGCCTGACCCTCTCGCTGTCTAGGATGGAGAGGAATGATTCACTCCTGATTTCTACATCCTATTTCTGGTCCAATGCCCTGAATGCCTTTGTATTTGGTCATGGTCCAATGACCATCAATCTGGCCGATGTTTACATGTTGACCAGTCTTAGAATTACTAGATCAATGCAGCCTTATGAGTACTTGAGTGCTGGCTCCAAGAAATTAGCCAAAATAGCAGACTGTACAGGATGGGCCAGTTATATTCTGAACCATGTTGGAGATGAATCAACCGTTAGTGAGAGGGAACATGTAGCTTTTTTTGAATATGTGGCTGGAGATATTCGTCTTCTGTGGGACGTCTTATGGTTCGACTTACAACCATAAGCTTATGGCAATGCATCTGGAAGTAGGCAAGGAAATCCCCCTGGAAAGTATCTGCTAGGGGCTGCTTATCATCTGATGTATCAGGTAACTGCCCAATTACTGAAGAACGAACCAATGCATACTATCAGTGGCCCTTGATGGTTGATACAATTATGGTTGAACCTGTATATGCACAAGATTGTAAGATCTAATCTCAGAAACCTCAGCTTTCCTTCCTCCAATTTTGATGAGGAATATAAGGGTGAAGAAGGAAGAACTCGCCAGTGCTCGAGCTACGGCGAGGCTGCATCGGCCATAGTAATTGATGTCGATGTTGGCCATCTCTTCAAAAAAAATTTACAGAGGGTTTGACGCAGAAGTCCTGACTTGGCTGCCATACGATGAGGATGAAAACAATGAGTTAATCTTTCCATTCAAATTCTGATTTGAATCAGTCTATTCGGATGAGATGGTGACTGCAATCTTTAATTCCTTTATCAAGCCCTGCGTCCTTCCAGCCGAATTCCGCCATGGCCGTGGCAAAATGGCTACGGGTTCCTTCATCCCAGGCAACCTCCCAACTTATGAGTTTTACAACCCTTCATTTGTGGCTCGTCAGTTTGGCCTTGGTCAATTGCCTCCTCAACTGTTGTTCAAGAACATACTGAAGCCACGGGAAGACATTAGTGAGGTGATGGAAGCTTCCAGAGTCTTTCAATTAGGGTCAGATCTTCCTTCCCTTTGCTTGCATGACCGGATCAGGGCTATTTTATCTTCCACCCTTTTTGATTCCTGGTGGCAAGAATGGCGCTCCCATCTCTTCTGTGGGCCGTTTCACCCTTTGTGCATAGCTCTAGATGGGGAATTTGCTTCTGATAGCGAGGTAACTTTTTATTCCATCTTCAGAGAAATTACTTGATGAATTCTTTTGCTAACTGTTTTAACCGACCCTTTTCAGGATGCTGAATTTGATCCCCGAGCTTGGATAGGAAGGGGCATCCTATAGATTACCAACCACTGTGTCTAGTTTCAAGAATGGGATCGGCTGCACCTTCACTAAAGAGGTTGATGAAAACTCATGCTGCCTCCACTATCGTGATATATCAATCTTCAAAGTGCAAGGTAGCTCAAGGGACAACCTAGAAAACTACTACTAGGAAGAGACTCCGCAAAATGAGACCATCAGCTGCTCAGGTAAACAATTTATCTCCTTCTCAAAACGATATTCCATTGCTGATTTCGTTCCTTCATAGTTATCGAGCATTGTGTCCCAACCTGTCCTGGGTATAGAACTGCTATCCTAGGCGTTTGACTCAACATCAATTGAACCCCCACCGACTGATCCACGAAAGGAGCCAATTTCGGTTGACATAACCGACACTTCCACAACATCAGGAAATGTGAGTTTTATCCTTGATGCTTGTTAGGGTATATTTCTTTAACTTCTTGATTTATTCAGTCCTTTACCCTTCATCTGATTTCTTAATGTGCCAGATACTTCCTAAAGAAACTCCTGTGCAAGACCGGGAGCCTGATAGTCCGCTTATCGATCCTGTCGGTGTTGAAGGTGGTCTTGTTGCCGTTGACACTCAAACTGACGATTCCCCGGTTCGGCGAACAACTAATGGTAAGGAAGTTATTTGCTAAATTAGTCTTTCTGCAACAAACATGAACTAAAAATCTTCTGATGTTTGCAGATGTCAATGTTGAGAGTCCATATTCGATTCAACCAGACGTCACCGGTGCATCATCAGCTACTCCTCTTTAGATAGAAACTTCTGAGAAGGTGTGGTATCTTCTTAACCATTCATTTTGTTATGAACTGACTCAAACCTCCTAATTGATATTTCCTTATACATAGGCACTCAATCTCCTAGCTCTAAGCTATTCCTTTAATCTCGGAGAATATTTAGATGAAGATGAAGTCAGTTCATCAGCCACCTCTTTTAAGGAAGCTTTGTTAGAAGAGACCAAAAACCGGCTAAGAGATGTATTGCCAATGCTTGAGAAGAATATAGCCGATTTGGTCCAACACATTGATTCAATGCAGAGAGTCCTCTTGGCCATTAAGAGCAATCCATCCTCAGCTTTCTCCAGAATCTTATCACCTTTGTCTATCTTTGAAGTTCAGGCCCTGAAGGTGGAAAAGGCTTAGAGGAATCTGTCCGATCGTGAAACTTTACTGGCTAAGAGGAACTTCAACAAGCAAGAGGCTAAAGAGCTGACACCGTTGATTGATGATCTGAATAATTCCTCCCTCAGGACTGATCCAGAACTGTCCCGACTAGAAATCAAGCGTGCAGAACTCGAGAGGGAGCTGGAAAACATGAAGGCTGCCATTGACCATCGCAAGTCCACCCTGGCCCAAATACCTGATGCCATCAAATAGAAGAAGCAAGAACTACTGGCCAAAGTTAGAGAAGGCAGGGTCATCCACAGCGGCCTTGAAGACATTCTTGGATCAGCCAAAGAAGATAAGCAACGGATTACAGAAGCTGAGGCTATTTGGCTAGAAGTACTGAATGCAATCCAGGATGTTCTAGCCTTGTAATCTATACACTAACATGTGCCTTGTGTAGAATCGATTATACTCTCCATCGCCTAATTGTACCTCCTATTTTGGCTACAAAGCTGATTTGAAACAGCCGATCCTAGACTTCTACTCTGAATCCAATTAAGTATGAAAACACAGCCTTCATTAAGTGAACCCCTCGATCTTATGTCCTTAATTACCTAGCGCTGCATTCTCTTTGGCATTGGCAAAGTGGCGCTTCGCCTTCTATTAATTGCGGTCGCCTTTTGCGCGTCCTGAGGCGTCCGCCTCTTCGCTCTATGGCTTCAAATATCAGCCGAGTGCTCCAGCCTCGAACACATCTGCACTTGCAACCATTCCTATTCCTTTGCTTTTCTTCGCCTGCCAAAACCCTATAGCGGTTTTCTTTCTCACTTCCATAGATCCAATCATTCTTCATGGCCAGCGAGGACAACCAAGGCAAGCGCGCGGCGGAGGAGATTCTGGAGGAGAACATGCCGATGAACCATCGTCTCCGACGTATGAGGTGAGATTGACATTTCTTGTTCATGATGATGAACTATTCTGACTCTCCTATAGGTTTGTTGTGAATGACAGTCTTCATCCTCTCCCTAGGGCCGGCGAGCCCTCTGACACTGCATCTTCTGCACCGACCTCATCGTTGGATTCTTCTGACTCCTATAATGGAGACGATGCTCGACGTTTCCTTCATGAGTGGAGGATGGCTCAGAATCGTTATGTCGAGGCAGCATGGGGGAATGGCCAACTCGAGGTCCACCTCAGGGTCTCCCAGGCTACCCTTCATGTGGCCGAGGAGGAGGCCAGTGCCATTCGAGCGTGGCTGGCCGAATCTAACGCCACGGTGGCAGGTAAGATGAGTTCCATGAATGCTTCCATTCTGATTTCCACTGCCTTTATCTTGATAATTTCTCTGTTCCTATGATTGCTAGCCCTGACAGTGCAGCTAGAGTCTCTCCAACTGGCGGCGAACATGGCCGCGGACACCGTTAATGCTCGGGGTTCCCTCCTCAACACTCTCTCCCAGACATCTCGGCTTGTGTTCAGGAGATCACCCTCCATGGCGTTCGTCATGGTGTGTCGGTGACGTTAACTGCGACACAAGTCTAGATTGGGTACGAGCTCCACGCCATGGAGACCGGTTTCCCAATGGGTGACGGCCCTGAGGAACATGAGGACCTGATGGAAGAATTCATCATAGCGGCGGAGGCCATCATGGACATCACATCCGCTCAAGATGTGGTGAACAAGGTCTTCGATTAGATTGTACTTAGGGCAAACAAATGAATGAAATCTTTTGCTGCTCTATGAATGTGTCTTAGTGCAATGCCCCTGTATATGTCATGAATGTTCTTGTTTTATTCTTGCTCTAGAGGCGATCGTATCGTATCGACTTTTATGTTCTTGAATATTTTCATTTTTTGAACTAGAGGCAATACCTTTTTGGTACCGGCTATTAGAGCCAATGATTAAACAAATCGGCTATCAAATGTTGATCAAATGCTAGGATAACGTCCCTTTAAATATTTTGCCGCAGAACTTTTCATACCAAAGGTTAAACGATTGATCAACCTAGGTCAAGCATCCCATTAAGCAAAATAGAACTCCTTTATGAAATCTATCAACTCTGAACCACACTTATGATTCGACTTAGCATTCACATATGTTGGCCTAAACCCATCTCTAGGACTAATTCTTATTTCTCTTAATTCAATGGCCGACGTGAAGCCATGACTTTTTACTAAAACAAACTCTCAGAGCTGATTGCTTGCATTGGCTGTTGTC
Source organism: Miscanthus floridulus (assembly GCF_019320115.1). Taxonomy (NCBI): domain Eukaryota; kingdom Viridiplantae; phylum Streptophyta; class Magnoliopsida; order Poales; family Poaceae; genus Miscanthus; species Miscanthus floridulus. The sequence goes on from NC_089597.1 coordinate 35,397,944, forward strand.
TTTCATTGCTGATTTTAATGAAGCCTCCTTCCTATAATTTGCTAGAAAAGCATTCAAAATCTCCTAGTTCTCAAAAGACTGGGTCGGCTGTCGCGATGCTCACAGATTCATCAGCACGAACCAGCTCGACATCATCTCCATGCCATTGAATCAAACACTGATGCATGGTCGATGGTACACAACAGTTCGCATGAATCCAATCATGACCAAGGAGCAAACTATATGACCCTTTTCCATCGATGACGAAGAATGTGGTGAGCAGAGTCTTACTCCTGATTGTTAGTTCGAAGTTTATTGCCCCCCGGGTCTTAGATGCATTACCTCCAAAATCCTTAAGCATCATGTCAGTCTCCATCAGATCTCTTGGTCCTTTGCCAAGTTTATGAAAAGTGGTGTAAGGCATGAGATTGATAGAAGCACCTCCGTCCGCCAACATCTTGTTCATCGGCTTCCCATCAACCAAACCTTTCACATATAAAGCTTTTAAGTGCCGATGCTTGACTGGTTTATCAAATATTGCTTGTTGTACAACCATCAATGTGGCAACTATCTCTTCATACTCCGATTCATCAAAATCTAAATACACTTCTTGATCTACCAGAGCTCTGAATTCTGATGGCAATAGAAAGGCCATTTGGATATTAGCTGATGGTTGCTTTCTATCGGTTGTTTGCTTAGTACGCCACACTTGAGGTTTACCAGATGCCTGAGCCTGTTCCAACTCTTTATTCCTTAGGCATTGCACCCTTCTCTTCTGGCTTCTTATCAAACCTCTTGGACACCATTGGCCTTCCTGCCAAACATATTTTCTCTTGTTGTCTTCTTCTTCATAATTAGCCCAGTCTTGATCAACAACTCTTTTTCCCAGCCAATTATGAATACTTCCATTTTTTAAGCGTCGATCCATGTTATTATGATGATATACATCTTGAGCATGGATAGACCGGCTGTTGGTTTGAGATTGCCTAAACTCCCAATATTGATTGCTGCATTCTGGACAGTTATATCTGGTAGGCAACTTCAAACCTTCATTCCAGCAATGTCTGAAGAAAGGACAATTCCAATGTGTTTCGTCTTATTTCCTTTCATACCTCTCCTTTTCCAGTTGACGCTGGTATTCTTGATCCTTTAACCAACGCTGATAATCCTTTTTCTTCTACCGCTGCCATTTATTCAATAGAATTTGAGATGTAACCCGCGGCTTTGTTGCCCCATCTTTTGATGTTTTCCCCTGCTCATATCGGCTCTTTTGCTTATCGCGACGTCTTTTAATTTCCCTGTATTCGTCGGCCGATATTTACATCTTGGGATCGACTGTTCCAGCTTCTCTTGATTTGGTTGATGTTAGGACCTTAATCTTTCCATTGAGCAGCCTGGCATCAACCATGTTTTGATCTCCTGGGAAAGGATTATCATCAACTTTCATTTTTTGAGGCGTATCAAATTTGATCCGTCCTTACTGAATAGCCCTCTGTATATGCTGCCGGGAGGTTCTGCATTCATTAGTGGAATGAGAAGTAGTGTTATGAAACTTGTAGAACTTCTTATTCTTCAACTGATCAGGGGGCAACATAACATGATTATCGGGTAACTTGATCTGTCCCTTCTCAAGCAAGAAATCGAAGAGCTTGTCTGATTTTGCGACATCAAAGTCATAACTCTCCTCGACTCCTCTTCCCCAAGGATTTGGCACCATCACTGTCTTTTTGCCCTAATTCTATTTAGCCGCAGCAACCTCTTCCTCTTCATCTTCATAGCCGTCATCAACTGAATATGGATTATAAGCTTCGGCCACTGTGGTACTCTTCTGAAATCAGGTATCTTTGCGCATACTCTGGAATTGGCTATTAAGTGCTGCCACTCATTGAGCCAATTGACCCAAGTTATCAAATTCTTGTCCCAGCAGCTTTTCTTTCCATATTGGCAATATTCCTTGAATGGCTAAAGCAGCTAGCTGATCATCAGCCAAGTTTAAGGAGAAGCATAAGTTCCTAGTCTCTTGGAACCTCTGAAGAAACTCAGTGCCAGATTCATTAGTCTTCTACCTTATAGTTGTTAGATTGGTTATCTTCTTTTCTCTAGTCCCAGTGTAAAAATATGTATGAAACTTCTTCTCCAGGTCAGTCCAATTGGTAACGAAATTGACTGGCAGTGATGAAAACCAAGTGAAGGCTGGCCCTGATAGGGACAAGAAGAAGAAACAAACTCATGGGCCTCCTCAACTGATGCCTCACCCAATTGTGTAAGATACCGACTAACATGTTCTATCGTACTTATACTGTCTTGGCCAGTGAACTTGGCAAACTCTGGAAGCCTGTAATTTGCAGGAAGAGTGATCAAATCATACCATTCTAAATATGGGCATTTGTACGAAAAGGTCAGCCCTTCTGGCTTCAGACCGAACTGATTCTTCATCATCTCGGTCACCTTTAGCAACAACTCGTCAGCATGTGAATTTGGATTTCACTGCACATGCTGATGCATCTGTGGATTGAAATCCCGTGTGCCTTGATACTCTGGATTCGGAATCATGTGAAGGGTGTCATAATCTATGCCATAATGATACCCTTGTGGAATCTCTATCTGCTGGGTCCTTTGCTGGCTTGATTAGTCCCTTGGGTCAACGGATCTGGAATGTTGTAATAGACCGAACCAACTTGACCAACTGGAAACCCATGAATCGCTTCTTTCTTAGTGTTGTGGAATGTGTCTAAGAAAGCTTCATTATGGCTTGATATGGCATCTTGAACAGATTTGTCTACAACTTTTGTAAGAAATGCCTATCTTCAGCTTTAGCTGTATCTATCTGCCCATGTAATAGAACTCTTGGTAGTAGAAATTTTTGAACAATTGTGTTGTCACGTGTTTTGGTGTAGGACAACAAACATTTGGTTAGAAATTCTTCTGTAGCTTTGCCGATGACATCTTTATCTCCATTAGGTAGATCTTCATAATGTACCATAAGGATGTCGTTGTTGTTGTGAACCACCATGACGATTGTGGGGTCCCATCGGGCGTGCTAGAAATGTGTGTTGACATGGAAATTTCGTCCCGTGTCGAGGGCACACGAGCAAGCCGGAAGGGTCCGCTCGATGGAGCTGGAGATCCGCCTAGCTTCAGTGCAGGGATGGTCGATCCTACGTACTCCTCCCGAGACGTGCCAGTCAATTTGACCCTGCAATTGACAAGGAGAGAAAGTTTATCAGTAATTTAGGGCGGAACATGCCGGTGTTGCTAGACAGTCCCGAATATGTGGCTCTGAGAGCCGATATGAAAGGAGATCAACTAAATAGTCGTTTCCAACATATTCATAAGAATAAATCAATTAAAGCTCATGGGGTTGTATAAGGAGAATCGGTTATCATTCAGAATGAATATCATTATTTAGACAAATATTAGTCAATGGCAATAAGATGTCAACAATAATTAGTCTATACTAAGCCAATGACTGCAAGTAACCAAACCCCTTTTGTATAAATGAAACAGCTCATCATCATTCAACCATTTAATAAAGATAAATATAATGAACATATTAGATCTCATCTATCGCTATGACTAGTGGGGCATGAGGCAGAATCATGCAGGCCGCAAAAACAACAATAGACTCGATGACCCTAACTTATTACTAATACCAGTGGGGCATGAGATAGAATTATGCAGGCTGTAATACAATAATAAGATCATGGGGCAAACACATCTTTCAACCTATCTCTACTTCAACAGTCTTGTGATGTGAACTGTTCATGGAAGCACTCGATATCGGCTAAAACAGCCGATTCAGGCATAGCGCACAGTTAAGGTCAACCCTCTCAGGAACAGATCTGCCAAGTAATGATCCCCACTCCACGGTGCTAATAGTGGGGTGTGAGGCAGAATTACACAGGCCGTGATAACGGGCCATGAAACAGTTTTCGCTAGCTAATAGATCTACTCAAGATCAGACACGCCTTAACCGCACGCTATGCACAATCAAGATTGATATAAAACAGCCGATAAAACATAACACATCATTTAAAGTGTAGATTAGATCAGTTTAGATTAACAAACGATGGGTTCAAAAGATATAAGGCCGATCTAAATCAATCCCAATCAGGCGAAGTGATATTGCTGTAATTAAATAGACAATGGAAGCAATAAGCAATATCGGTAACTTAATTAATCTATCCGAAGGAACACCACCCTTAGATAGAGCCGATAACTTGACCTTAATCTAGTTCGAGCAGTGGAGATCGACTGGATCGATGCAGCCTTACTTGAACTAGACAAGAATCGATAACTAACTTATACTAGAGTCGCAGTGGAGGTCGACTGAATCGATGCAGCCGTACGAACAGAGGTATAAGCCATGGTGGTACTCACAGACAAACAGTGGAGGTCGACCGGATCAATGTAGCCATACTTGCTAAAGAACTCGTTGGGATCTACTCTACTCCTACTCCTAAGGGGTGGCCGGAGCCAAAAAAGTAAGTAACTTGTATTGGATTGATTGTGTGTCTTTTACAATAGCCGGGGTCTGATATTTATACCCGGAGCCTAAACATGAATCCTACTCGAGCATAACTTGTTATAGACTTTGGCATAGAAGAAAACATCCCTAATTTAAGATAACTTGGACTCTAATCTTTCCATTTTTGTAGAGTCTGATATGCAATTTCCTGGTGCCAACCATAGCTCATCATCGCTATCTACTGACGTCACCCAAAGAGATCCGATTCCAGAGTCGTATCTGAATCAGCTGATATCGATCCTCATGCAATCGATTCCTTGATGGGCACAATTTTGGAAGCCTTCGAATTCCCACATTCTTCTCTCCAAATTTTGGTGTAAACACTTACTAAGGGTGCAAATGGTGTGAATGCTAAGTTCATTGGTGCACCATAGATGGGCTCAAAGAAGAAAGACATTTGGGTGCCAAAGAGCTTGGTCACTAACCTTAAAGGACCTAAGCAAGTTTGGGTACCTAAAAAGAATTGATCTTCTTTTGTAGGTCAATTATAAAACTAGAGGAAGGCATTGGGTTCTTGATAGCAGGTGCACTCAACACATGACCAGTGATGCAAGAATGTTCAACTCAATCAACACCAATGGCAATGATGGTTATGATAGTATTACATTTGGTGACAATGGCAAAGGCAAGGTCAAGGGGCTTGGTAAGATTGCAATATCCAATGACATGAGCATTTCAAATGTGTTGCTTGTTGAGAGCTTGAACTACAATTTGCTATCCATGGCTCAATTGTGTGATCTTGGATTGAAATGCATATTTGGGGTAGATGATGTAGAAATCATAAGTGTAGATGGCTCTAACTTGATCTTCAAAGGCTTTAGATATGAGAATCTATACTTGGTTGATTTCAATGCTAGTGAAGCTCAATTGTCAACATGATTGTTCACTAAATCTAGTATGGGTTGGTTATGGCATAGAAGGCTTGGTCATGTTGGAATGAAACAATTGAATAGATTGGTTAAGCATGACTTAGTTAGAGGCTTGAAAGATATGTTTGAGAAAGATAAGCTTTGTAGCTTTTGTCAAGCCGGCAAACAAGTTGGAAACACCTATCCTAAGAAAAGCATGATGAGCTCTAGTAAAGCATTTGAGTTGTTGCACATAGATTTGTTTAGGCCAACAAAATACACTAGCATCGGTGGTAACAAATATGGCTTTGTGATAGTGGATGACTATACAAGATACACTTGGGTATTCTTTCTAGTGGACAAGAGTGATGTGCTTGTAACCTTCAAATCATTTATCAAGGACATACACAATGAGTTTGAAACAACCATCAAGAGTGTTAGAAGTGACAATGGTAGTGAGTTCAAGAATGCTAGAATTGATGAGTTGTGTGATAATTTTGGAATTAGACATCAATTTTCGGCCAAGTACACTCCATAATCAAATGGCCTTGTTGAAAGGAAGAATAGAACCTTAATTGACATGGCAAGATCAATGTTGAGTGAGTACAATGTGAGTTAATCCTTTTCTGCTGAAGTTATCAACATGGTTTGCTATTGTTGCAACCGCTTATATTGTCACCCATTGAAAGAGAAGACACCATATGAGCTCTTGAATGGTAGAAAGCCCAACATTGCATATTTTCGGGTCTTTGGTTGTAAATGCTATATCTTGAAGAAAAACACTAGATTGGGAAAGTTTGACAAGAAGTGTGATGAAGGATTTCTACTTGGCTACTCCACTATAAGCAAAGTGTATAGAGTTTAGAATTTGGCAAGTGGTACTCTTGAGGAAGTTCATGATGTGGAATTTGATGAAACCAAGGGTTTCCAAGATGAGAATGGGAACTTGGAAGATGTTAGAGGCATTCAACTTTCAAATGCCATGAAGAACATGTATGTTGGTGACTTGAGGCCTAGGCAAGTGATTGATGAAGAAGATGATCAAGTGCAAGTGCTCTCTAACTCAAATATGCAAGATGATACTAATCAAGCTAGCTCAAGTGACTCTCATGACAATGTGCAAGATCAAGTGGCTAGTACATCACCTCAACCCAATGATCAAGCAAGTGAAAGCAATGTTCCTATTCTCCAACTAACCAATATTGCAAGAGATCATCCATTGGACACTATAATCGAAGATATTTCTAGAGATGTGCAAACAAGATCAAGATTGGCTTCATTTTGTGAGCATTTCTCATTTATGTCATCCATTGAACCAAAGAAGATAGATGAAGCATTAAAGGATATTGATTGGGTGAATGCAATGCATGAAGAATTGAACAACTTCACAAGAAATCAAGTATGGGAATTAGTTGAGAGACCAAAGGAACACAATGTGATTGGAACCAAATGGGTCTATAGAAACAAGCAAGATCAAGATGGGATAGTAGTAAGGAACAAAACAAGATTGGTAGCACAAGGTTACACTCAAGTTGAAGGTCTTGATTTTGGAGAAACATATGCCCCGGTTGCTAGATTGGAAGTAATTAGAATCTTGCTAGCCTATGCTTGTGCCCACAACATCAAACTCTATTAAATGGATATCAAGAGTGCATTTTTCAATGGCTACATCAATGAAGAAGTATATGTTAAGCAACCTCCTGATTTTGAAGATGACAAGAAACCCAACCATGTGTACAAGTTGAAGAAGGCATTATATGGCTTGAAGCAAGCACCTAGAGCATGGTATGAGAGGTTGAGGAACTTCCTACTCTCTAAAGGGTTCATGATGGGTAAGGTTGACACCACTCTTTGCACCAAGAAGATTGGCAAAGACTTGTTTTTGTTGTAAATCTATGTTGATGACATCATATTTGGATCAACCAATCAAGATTTTTGTGAAGAGTTTGGGAAGATGATGGCTAATAAGTTTAAGATGTCCATGATTGGAGAGTTGAGTTACTTCCTTGATCTTCAAATCAAGCAATTGAAGAATGGTACATTTGTGAGTCAAGGCAAGTACATCAAAGACATGCTCAAGAAGTTTGGCATGAGTGATAGCAAAGCCATAAGTACACCAATGGAAACAAATGGCAACTTGGATAGTGATGCAAGTGACAACATGGTGGATCAAAAGTTGTATCGGTCTATGATTGGAAGCCTACTCTATGTGACCGCATCAAGGCCGGATGTCATGTTTAGTGTGTGCATGTGTGCAAGATTTCAATCCTCACCAAGAGAAAGTTATTTGAAGGCTATAAAGAGAATATTGAGGTACTTGAAGCAAACACAAAATATTGGTTTGTGGAATCCCAAAGGAGGAAAGTTTAAGATAGTTGGTTACTCCAACTCGGATTATGTGGGGTGCAAGATTGAAAGGAAGAGCACCTCGGGCACATGTCAACTATTGGGAAGATCACTTGTTTCATGGTCATCAAATAAGCAAAATAGTGTTGCATTATCAACCGCCGGAGCCGAATACATATTCGCTGGTAGTTGTTGTGCACAAATTCTTTGGATGAAGGCCACCTTGAATGACTTTGGAATCAAGTTCAAGAAAGTACCAATTGCTATGTGATAATGAGAGTGCAATCAAGCTAACCAACAATCTGGTTCAACATGCAAGAACAAAGCACATTGATGTCTGCCACCATTTCATTAGAGATCACCAATAAAAAGGGGACATTTGCATTGAGAGTGTGGGCACCGAAGATCAACTTGCCGATATATTCACCAAGCTATTGGATGAGAAAAGGTTTTATAAGCTAAGGAATGAGTTGAACATATTGGATTTCTCAAATATGTTTTGATGCACCCCCACTAATATGACATGTCTCTCCTTCAAGCAATCCAAGGTAAAAGTTGATTGGCATGCATACATACCTTGCTAAGTATATGTTTAGTGCATCTATTCATTCCTCATGTCTTTGGCTCATTCATGAAAATCAAATAAATTTGATGCTTGTATGGTACCACTATTGCTTCTATGCTTGACTTGATCTAATGGTAGCATATGACATGTTTGTGGGCTTGTGAACCTAATGTTTGATCTAGAAAATGAGCTTTAAGTGTTTAACTCAACATGGTACAAGATAACCCTTGAAATGAGGTGTGAAGAAGCTTGTTCTTGGATCAAACCGAGTTAAATATCTTTGGCAAGTGATCTATATTGAACCAAATTTGGAAAAATGATCCTCACCCCATTGATTGACATTGATAATCCTAACCTATCTAAAATTGAACCTTTGGGGTCATTGATGATAAAGGGGGAGAAATTGCACAAAGATAAGGTTAAAGGGAGAACTTTGACATAGGGGGAGTAAGGGAGAACTTTGACATAGGGGGAGTAATATGACAAAGGAGAGGGATCAATTAAAATTTGAGCACACAAGTAGGGAGAGCAAGCTCATAAACTTGATTGATGCATTTGAATGTGCATTTCATATGTTTGCTTGCATGGCACAAGTTTTCAATTTCAAATATCCATCTTTTGTGGTGGATGCTAGTTGTAGGTTTGAATGATGAAATAAAAAACTAGCTTGCATAGGTTGAGTAACTAGACTTGTGTTTATATTGTGAAAACTAGACCCTTACTTCTAATGTTGATCTCACGGGGTATTCTAGTTTTTGTGAATGTCTAGTTACTAATGGTGCTAAGGTTGGTATAATGGTGCACTCCGATTGGTATCACACTTCAAAGGTCCATCTCTTCTGCCTTAGCATCATTTGGTTGACATTGCCCTCCCACATTTCTAATTCATGCATATGTGCAAGCTTCAATCCAAACTCTTAGGACATATGTAGGGGGAGCTAATGCTACCATTTTGGGTTCATGAAACTTGTCCATATCCCTTTACACATGGTAAATATGCTTGGGCAAGCAACATGGATTCAAATGAATTTCAATTCATATCTTTGTGAAAAGGTTGTTATCTATTACCAAAAAGAGAGAGATTGAAAGCTCTAGTTTGGTTTTGGTGAATTGATGAAACCCTTTGTGCTAACCTAGTTTATCAAAGTGATTATGAGATAGGTAGTAGTATTCCAAGTGATGGAGCAATGGTGAAGATCATGATGATGGTGTGGTGACCATGGTGATCAAGTGCTCAGCTTGAAAAAGAAGAAAGAGAAAAACAAAAGCTCAAGGCAAAGGTGAAACTTGATAGGAGCTTTTTGGTTTAGTGATCGAGACACTTAGCGTGTGTGATCACATTTAGGATCGATAGCTATACTATTAAGAGGGGTGAAACTCGTATCGAAATGCGATTATCAAAGTGCCACTAGATGTTCTAACTCATTGCATATGCATTTAGGGTCTATTGAAGTACTAACACCCTTGAAAATGTTTGTGAAAATATGCTAACACACGTGCACAAGGTGATACACATGGTGGTTAGCACATTTGAGCAAGGGTGGAGAAGTTAGAGTTGAAAAGGAGTTGATCGCGCTGGTCACAGGGTGACAGAACGCGTCTGGAATTGAGACCGGATGCGTCTGATATGTTACCTAGGCTCGGGCAAGTGCGGAAGAGGTGACCAGACATGTCTGGTATTGGGACTGGACGCATCTGGTATTTGGCCTGACGTGAGCAGCTGAGAAAGAAAGTAACCGGATGCGTCTGGTCACGTCCAAGCAGTTTTGAGAGCTCTCTAGACTTGACCTGACGCTCCTCTCCTACGTCCGATCACTTCCTAATGGTGCGTCTGATCAGTTGTGTTAGAGTGTGACAGAGAGAGCCGTTGGGGCGCCAACGGCTAACTCATTTGAAGGGGACATGTGGCTTCATGGCAGCGACCGGACCTGTCCGGTCGGTGCACAGACAGCCCAATCAGTGAGCCAACGGCTCTATTGTTTGGAGGTGTCTATAAATAACGTTTGGCCAGATCTAGCTCACTCTCTGGGCATTTGCATTGACATAGCAACCTTGTGAGCTTAGCCAAAGCCCTCCAACTCATCTTCATCATTTATTCATCATCTTTGTGAGATTGGGAGAGAATCCAAGTACATTGCTTGAGTGGTTGCATCTAGAGGCACTTGGTGTTCGTGTTTTGCTATGGGATTTGCTTGTTACTCTTGGTGGTTGCCACCACCTAGATAGCTTGGAGCAGTGAGGATCATTGAGTGGAGGTTGGTGATTGTCTCCGGCTCCGATCGTGGTGATTGTGAGGGGTTCTTGACCTTTCCCCGGCGGAGAGCCAAAAGGTACTCTAGTGGATTGCTCATGGTTTGTGTGATCCTTATCTTATGTTGGTTGTGCATCACCCTATTGAGGGTTTGGCGTGTGATACCAATTAGCACGTGAACCTCCAAGTGAGTGAATCACCACAACGAGGAATAGCTTGCCAGCAAGCAAGTGAACCTCGGTAAAAAAATCATTGTGTCATCATTTGATTCTGAGGTGATTGGTCTTCATTGGTATTCATTCTTGTGATTGATTGATTCATTCCTCAACTTGGTGGTATAACCATCTTGCTCTCTCTCTTTACATTACCACAAACTAGTTGTCAAGCTCTTTAGTGTAGCTAGTCGTGAGAGCTTGTTAGTTTGGTTAGTGTGGCTCTTCAGTTAGCCTTTGAGAGCACACTAACTTAGTGTAGTGACATAGCCATTGTGTGGATAGAGACTATAGAAACTAGAATTGTGGTAGGTGGCATACATTTTTAGTAGGCTAGCGCAACACTCGCTTCGCCTCATATTTGTCTAACCGGTTTGCTAAGTGTTGTTGTAGAAATTTTTAATAGGCTATTCACCCCCCTCTAGCCATTAGGACCTTTCACATCTGCAATGAATTGTCCCCACCTCAGTGACTGCATACTCACTATAATACAGTAAGTGAATAGTTCTATTTGTTGGGTGTCTATTCATCAAACATCTCCCTCATCATAAAAAATGAGGCTTGATCCTTGACTTCCAAAGGGAACAATTCAGTTCAAAACCCTCCGCAACCAGGCTGGCTACATCACTCGAAAAAGGGAACTCGTTCGTTCCCTCCCTCTTTCCCTCCTGCATCCATGTACCCCCTTCTACTCTCCAGAAACATAAATCTTGACATAAAAAATGACCCCCTACAATTCAGTTCAAAACTCTCCGCGACTAGCCTAGCCACCCAAAAAAGAGCAGCCATTCGTTCCCTCCCTCTTTCCCTCCTCCATCCACTTACCCCTTCTACTCTCCAAAAACATCAATTTTTGACTTAAAAAATGAGGCTCGATCCTTGACTTCCAAAGGAGAAAAAAAAACTGAGGCCGATCCTTGACTTCCAAAGGGAAAAAATGAAGGATCAATCCTTCTAAAGGGAAAAAAGATTGACACCTTGGCCATGATTGGTTGGGTAGACAAGGATGGCTCGCATGGATGAAGAGGGCCTGGCCAAGATAAGACAAGTTGGGTTGGTGTAACAGGTCTTATTTGGTTCCGTGGAGCTAGGCTTGGGGATGTTTGGTGTTTGGTAGGTTGTACAAGAGTTTATGCTTACCTTGCACTAGTCTTTGGTGGAGTTACCACTACTACAGGAAACTTATCTGAAGCGGGCAAAAATGATTAACCGAGGCAGGCATCCCATCCGCCTTCGTGAAAAGGTCACAGTTAATCCGACCTTAACAGAGGTAGTTGGTCGCCTGCCTCGATAAATCAAATAAAAAACAAAAAAAAGAAACCCATGGACAAGCCCAGCCAGCCCATCCACGAGCCCGCCAAGCCTATCCATGGGCTGCCACAATAGCTGCTCACCGGACCTCCAGGGTTCCTCGATCCACCACCGAGGGAGCTCAATCGGCCACCACAGGCTCGGATCTGGCCACCACGATCATGGATCCAATCACCAGCAGCGGATCTGGCCTCCACGGTCGCCAGAAGAGGAGAAGGGGGAGGAGCGCACGCCGCCGTAGGTTGAGGAGCTTGGTGGAGGAGTTTGGGGGGAGGGCGCACCGCCGTGGTGGAGGACCCCGCGCCGCCTCCACTAGGGGAGGAGCCAGCGTCGCCCACCGGGGAAGAAGCTCTGCACCATGAAAGGAAGGAGCACCACTGGGGGAGGAGCTCTGGGAGGAGGGTGAGGGGCGGGCTCGGGAGGTGGGAGAGTGAAATCTCTAGTTTGGTTTTGGTGAATTGATGAAACCCTAGGTGCTAACCCTTTTACTCAAAGTGATCATGAGATAGGGTAGCACATTCCAAGTGGTGGAGCAAATAGTGAAGATCATGATGATAGTGGTGATAGCCATGGTGATGATCAAGGGCTTGGGCTTGGAAAAGAAGAAAGAGAAAAACAAAATGGGCTCAAGGCAAAGGTGAATTTGATAGGGCTATTTTGTTTTGGTGATCAAGACACCTAGTGCATGTGATCACATTTAGGATAGATAGTCATACTATTAAGAGGGGTGAAACTCGTATCGAAATGCGGTTATCAAAGTACCACTAGATGTTCTAACTCATTACATATGCATTTAGATTCTAGTGAGTGCTAACACCCATGAAAATATTTGTGAAAATATGCTAACACATGTGCACAAGGCGATACACTTGGTGGTTGGCACATTTGAGCAAGGGTGGTGAAGTTTGGAGTTGAGAAGGGGTTGTCTCGAGGTGACCGAACGCTGCTCTGGCAGTGACCGGACTCAACAGCCGCGTACGGTCAGTGGCGCACAGTGAAGGCCACCCTCGGTCTCCTGACCAGATGCTGTACAGTAAAAGTGATTAGATGCGCAAGGCCTGAGTACGATCAGGTGGTGTCGTATGCTGACACAAGCGGCAGAGCGAGGCAGTGGTGATCGGACACACTGGCACATCCGATCATGCATGACCTAACGCGTCCGGTCGAGAAAATCAGGCTCTGGAACCTCTCTAGAAGTGACCTGACGCCACGTTGGAGAGAGTCAGGTCGGTGGAGCGGTGCGTCCGGTCGCTGCTTGGCTGGCGTGGGCGCGGGTGCGAGCGAACGCTGCTTCGGTGCGTCTGGTCGTGTTGGCCCACGTCTGGTCTTGACTTAACCACGAGGGTGCTAGGAATCGACCATTGGAGATCAACGATCGAGGTTGAATGCGGGGGACACATGGATGGAGTTCCACGACCGGATGCTGCGTGACCTGTGTCTGGTCGACGCGACCTGCACGTCCGATCGCCCTATATAGGTAGACAGTGGGAAGCCCAATGGCTCTTTTCGAAGGTGCTCCCTATTTAAGTTGTGTGTCCGGCTCTTGCTCACTCTCTTGGCCATTTCTATTGAGAATACATCCTAGTGAGCATAGCCATCTCTCTCTCACTCATCCTACTTGATTGATTCATCATTTGGTGAGAATTGAGAGCATCCAAGTGCATTGCTTTGAGTGATTGCATCTAGAGGCACTTGGTGATTGTGTTTTGCTGCGAGATTCGCTTGTTTCTCTTGGTGGTTGCCACCACCTAGACGGCTTGGTGCAACGAGGATCATCTAGCGGAGGAAGGTGCTTGTCTCCAGCTCCTATCGTGGTGATTGTGAGGGGTTCTTGACCTTTCCTCGGTAGAGAGCCAAAATGTACTCTAGTTGATTGCTCGTGGCTTGTGTGATCCTCATCTTGTGTTGGTTGTGCGGCATCCGATTGTAGGTTAGGCGTGTGATGCCTATTAGCGCGTTAACCTCCAAGTGAGCGAATCACCACAACGGGGACTAGCTTGCCGGCAAGCAAGTGAACCTCGGTGAAAAATCATTGTGTCATCTTGGCACTGAGATTTCATTGGTATTCATTGTGATTGATTGATTGTCTCTTGCCATGACGGTATAAACATCACATCCCCTCTCTTATATTTACATTTCCTAGTGTAGCTAAGCTCTTTAGTGTAATTAGTTTTGAGAGCTAGCTTGTGTCCTGTCTAGTGGTTAGTGGGGCTCTTTAGTTAGTCTTTGAGAGCTCACTAACTTAGTGGTAGTGACCTAATCTTTGTGTGCTTAGAGACTATAGCAACTAGAATTGTGGTAGGTGGCTTGCATTTTTAGTAGGCTAGCGCAAGAATTGCTTTGCCTTATATTTGTCTAACCACTTTGCTTAGTGTTGTTGTAGAAATTTTTATAGGCTATTCACCCCCCTCTAGCCATTAGGACCTTTCCGAGAGGCGCGCCGTCGGTTGGGAGGGAGAGGGTCGGGCTCGAGCAAGGGAGAAGGGGCGCGGGCGCGCGCCTGTGGGGAGGGGCATGGCTGAGCAGCGCTGAGGAGAAGGGTGGGGGTGTGAGTGGATTTGGGGGATAGGGTTTCGACCGCTTATATACAGTGACCGTGTTTTGGGCCGAGTGGGCTTCTAACGCGGGCTCAGCCTTATTAACGGAAGAGGCCCGCCTCGGAAAATGTCCCTATTTTCCCCGGCGGGCTTTTTAAAAGGCCTGCATCGGTTAATAGATTTTAGGAGGCGGTTAAACCGCCTCCGTAAATCAATTTTGCGAGGCGGTTGATTGTGACCGCCTCGGTTAATAAAAAGACTGCATCGGTTAATCCCAGGCATTAACCGAGGTGGTTCAAATTACTGCCCGCCTTCGAGCCTCATTGCTAAACGCCTCGGTTAAGTTTGATTGTAGTAGTGTACCACCCTGCTATCTCTCTTCTATCCCCTGCTGCTTCTTAGTCTTTTATACAAACACCTTGTGAGCACAAACTGAGAAGGGACATAAACGTCTTATACAAATCGACTTAAACAATCCAAGAAAGAGTAGCCGGTAGAAACAAGCTAAAGAAAAAGAAGCTTCGCACGCATCTAGCGATACTACATGGAAAGCTTGCCATG
Source organism: Miscanthus floridulus (assembly GCF_019320115.1). NCBI lineage: Eukaryota > Viridiplantae > Streptophyta > Magnoliopsida > Poales > Poaceae > Miscanthus > Miscanthus floridulus. The sequence goes on from NC_089597.1 coordinate 35,413,082, forward strand.
CTTGACGCCGCGCACATGGCGCTGCCATGGCGGGGTCCTCGTCAAGATGGCGTCCAGCGGCAATAGACACAACAAGATACTCCCCAACGCTGCCATGCGAGCCATCACCGAGAATCTCCACTCTGCAGTCTCCCCCCGTTAACCCTGGCAGCACCGGTTCCTTCGTCCTGTCTGCCGTCCCCGAAACCCCCTAGATTGCTGAGTTTGAGGTCGATGGAGAAAATCCACCCGGCTCAGCATTGGCTGGGGTGGGATGCGGTGAGAGAGAGGTAGGAGGAAAGAGGATGAGAGAAGGGAGTGGAGGAGCAAGTCAGCCCCTGAGCATCTCCTACGAGTTTGGCTAAAAATAAATGCTAAATCTCTTGATTTAGCCATCATGTAAAATAGAAAAGCCTCTCAAAAATATGATGGCTACAGCAGCCTAGCTAAAGATGCTCCTTTTCAAGCCATCATGTAAAATAGAAAAGCCTCTCAAAAATATGATGGCTACAGCAGCCTAGCTAAAGATGCTCCTTTTCTATAATTAAATGGGCCAAGATGGACCTGAAGGTTCTTGCATTGGCTGCCAGGCCTGCTAGCAAGCAAACGCACGCACCACTGCCGCCAGGCCTAGTCGCCAGCAACGCACCCGCCAAGCCTGCTCGCAAGCGCAACGCACGCACCACCGCCGCTGCTCGCAAGCAACGCACGCACCGCCACCAGGCGCAAAGCACGCCTTGGTACGGCTGTCCCTGCGTGGCCGCGCCGTTCGGTGCAACGGTGTAGCTGAGCAGCAGCCGCAGTGAGCACTTCATGCATTCAGATTTTGTCAGGTGAATCCATCAGCCGAGCAGCAACCGTAGGTGTGTAATAGATTCTGAAGCCGAGTTCAATTTGCTGAATGAAGTGGTCGATTCATCGTCTTCGGATGATGACGATGAATTGTATATTGCCGCTGCAGACATAGTAGCAACGGATATTGGCAATGAACCACGTCGTGGTTCCGTTGAGGGACATCGTGTAATAAATCGTGATAGACAGTCAGGGCACGTGAGACTTTATCGAGACTATTTTTCAGATGATCCTACATACGGGCCAAATTATTTCAGGCGCAGGTTTGTACGTACCCCATATTTCTTTTCAATTATACCTTGTACATATATTCGATTGTCGCCTAATTAATTTGTCTTCTTGCATAGATTTCGAATGAGGCGTCATGTGTTTGTCCGTATAATGAATGCTGTCGAGGATCATGATGACTATTTTGTGCAAAAGAGAAATGCAGCTGGTACCCTAGGACTTTCTTGTTTGTAGAAGGTTGTGGCGGCATTTCGGATGATAGCTTATGGAGTAGCGGCTGATGCTACGGATGACTATGTTCGTATTGGTGAGAGTACTGCTCTAGAGAGTTTGAGAAGGTTTGTCAGAGCTGTTGTTCATATATTTGGGCATGAGTACATGAGAAAGCCTAATGAACATGATACAGCTAGATTGCTTGCAATTGGTGAGAGAAGAGGTTTTCTAGGTATGCTTGGTTCCATAGATTGCATGCATTGGACCTGGAAAAATTGCCCTGTTGCATGGCAGGGTATGTACGTGGGGCACAAAAAGGATCCTACAATTATACTAGAAGCGGTTGCTTCTAAAGATCTTTGGATTTGGCATGGTTTTTTTGGGATGCCGGGCTCGCATAATGATATCAATGTTCTCCAAAGATCTCCTGTTTTTGCAAGGCTTGCTGAAGGTGAGGGTCCACAGGTTAACTATAACATCAATGGAAACAATTATACAATGGGTTATTATCTCGCAGATGGCATATATCCATCTTGGGCCACTTTCGTGCAGACCATACCAGAACCTCAAGGTAACAAGAAGAAATATTTTGCTAAGGCACAAGAAGCATGTAGAAAGGATGTTGAAAGAGCGTTTGGGGTTCTACAAGCTCGCTTTGCTATCGTTCGAAGACCAGCTCGTTTGTGGGATGAGGACACGCTTGGAGAAATCATGAACGCTTGTATCATTATGCACAACATGATTGTTGAGGATGAGGGGGATGATGAAGATGATTTCAATTACGACGACATGGGAGAAAAGGTGACAGTATCCCATGATAGTACCCCTGAGCTCGATGCTTTCATTCAAAATTACAAGAACATCAAGGACAAGGAAACGCACACACAACTTCAGGCCGATCTTATTGAGCACTTGTGGCAAAATTATCCAGATTTATACAATAATACCATTAATGATTGATTTCAATTGTCATTGGACTGTAATGATGCCATGATTATAATTATTGTAGAATGTTATGATTTACAATGCAGAAAACAACCAGCACAATGTTTAAGAAATATGGTACTCAGTACAATATGATAATTTATCTAATTTTTTATACGCCGTGCATGTATGTCATTCTGGAGCTGTTCATATAGTAGCTGCTATTTGGTGGACATGGTACTCGTATCGACATTGATAATTCTCTCTTCTTCAAGGTTCCTCTCGAACTCAAATTTGTCTTTCTGAAGTCTGTTTCTTTCTTCCTCGATTATGTTCCTTTCTTCCTCGATTCTGATCCTTTCTTCCTACAATGCAAAGGCTTTTTTGCACCTCTCCTCTTTTTTCAAATCCTTCTCTATGTCAGCCTCTTTCTTCTTTGCCAACAAATAATCCAATGCTTCGATGCTGGAACGTTGTCGTAATTTGTCTTTCTCCTTCTTCTTCCCTGCAGGTCTGTCCACTGTAGGCATTGCTGCCTGACTCTCTTCACCATTCGCAGTGACAACTAATTATGCAGCCGCTACAGGACTTGAATTCGCCGTGGTCTTTTGCTTTTTCCTTGAAGTCGTTCCACAGGGATTGCTTCTATTTTTTCACTTGGCCTTGTCTTTCAATTTTTCCCAGCAATGGAGGTAAGGGAAATTCCGGTGCTGCTTGTCCTCAGACTTGAACATTTTTAATGCATTTTTTCCTGCAAATTCAGACACATAGAGACTGCATGACATAGAGAAACATCATATACAATTTGAAGGGCAAGGTCTGTTATCTTTACCTTATCAGCGAAAGATAAACCACTTTGATTTCTAGCCTCTATCTTTGAAACGCAACCAGCATATAAGTTCACATCATGTAGAATACCAGACCACCGGCTCATTTGCGTTCGATCAGAATCAAATGTCTTGTTTATATGAAAGTAATCATATATTCTTTTCCAATAAGTCGAACGTGATTGATCAACTCCATGCACTGGATCCAAACTCACATTTAGCCATGCTGAGACCAACATTTCATCCTCGTCTTTACTGAAATTCTTGGACCTTTTCTGACTCCCTTTCACACTTGCTAGGGCCTCATCACATGCTGTCGTTTCATTAGGAGTTGGGACATTATCAGACAAAGCAGCAGGATTACAACCCCTTGTAATTATGTCGGTAAAAGATCTTTCCGAATCCATGGCGCCTGTGAAAAAAACCACAGGGACAATCAAGATCATAGAATGAAATACCACAGTGAAATTAACTACGTTAGCCACAAGACGACGTTGAAAGAACAAACCCCAGGCAATGAGAATCAATACGACAATGCCAGTGGTTTGAAGAAAAAGGGCAGTTCAGAACTAACAAGGTTACCTACTACACTAGACAAATGCAGGCAGTATCATCAGGCAATGGGTAAACCTAAAATAAGTGGACATCCCAAAGAGTTAAACGATTTTAATTTTAACTAGTTTCCCAAGTCAAAGTAATTACAAATAGACAGGCACTTTCCAGCCAGCCCACTCAACATGGAATATTTCTAAAGTACCACCAAGTGGAAAGACCACGACAGACAAGTAGTGCTAAATAAAAAATCATGATATAAAAGGATCATCTTAAACTGATAAATCAGACAGGGAAACAACTTATGAATGAAATAATGCTTCCAAATAAAAAGAATCTGTTTGTGTCAGGTTAAAGCATATCGCCTAATCCTAGGTACAAACTGTACGCAAGGATTGCAACTTGAACTCTTGAAGTTTGACTGATCACTCCGGCGCGACTCATCAGATGGTAGTGCAGACAATTGACTACGTTAGCCACAAGACGACGTTGAAAGAACAAACCCCAGGCAATGAGAATCAATACGACAATGCCAGTGGTTTGAAGAAAAAGGGCAGTTCAGAACTAACAAGGTTACCTACTACACTAGACAAATGCAGGCAGTATCATCAGGCAATGGGTAAACCTAAAATAAATGGACATCCCAAAGAGTTAAACGATTTTAATTTTAACTAGTTTCCCAAGTCAAAGTAATTACAAATAGACAGACACTTTCCAGCCAGCCCACTCAACATGGAATATTTCTAAAGTACCGCCAAGTGGAAAGACCACGACAGACAAGTAGTGCTAAATTAGATTTTTCAATTAATCTAAGGCTACAGTAAAAAAATTTGTACTAAAGCATACCGTATTATATATTCACTATGTAGATCTACTCATGTGGAGTCCAACAAAATTAGATTTTTCATTTTATGATTTTTCTATGATTTACTATGATTTTTCAAAAAATTCACCGAAAATAAATAAAAAAAAAGAAAATTCAAAACCGCGGCACAGTAGCAAACCCCGCCGTTACGGTAGCAAACCCGCTGTTACTGTAGCAAACCCGCTGTCAAAAAAACCACCCAGGGGGTAAAATAGACGATTTTAAAAAGTTCAGAGGGTAAAACAGACGGTTTCATAGTTTGGGGGTGAAGTAGACCAAATATAAAAGATGAGGGGTTAAGTAGACTTTTTCCTTTTTGTTTTAAGCTCCGTTGGCAGTTCCTTTTGGTCGCCTGCTCATTTTAGTCGCGGTCTCCTCGCATTGCACAAGCGAGGGTAAGGCTCGCCACTAACACCTTTTCCCAGACCCTGCACAGAACGGGAGCTCTCTGTATTGGGTACGCTCTTTTTTTATAGTTTGTCTAATGAATATACTCATGCACGTCATGCTCCTTTCAGTGAATGCTGCATCTATGTAGTTTTCACAATCGTTGTGCTGTTATAGACTGCTTACACTACCAGACAGAGCATCTTTGCCAAGGGCCCAGGGCACTCGGCAAAGGCCTAAAAGCCCTCAGCAAAGGCTTTGTCGAGCGCCGCCCTCGGCAAAGAGCCCTCGGAAAAAAATTTAACGGTAAAGAGGCTCTTTGCCGAGGGCCAGTTGTCGGACACTCGGTAAAGCATTTTTCGAGGGCCAACGGCGGCGCTCAGCAAAGAAAAGCAGCCGTCAACGGCGCTGCTCCGTTGACGGCGTCTTTGCCGAGTGCCGACACTTTGGGCACTCGGCAAAGACATTTTTTAGTTTTTTAAAAAACTCTTTGCCGAGTGCCTCCCCAGCCTGGCACTCGGCAAAGATTTTTTGCTTTTTTTTAAAAAAAAATCTTTGCCCAAAAAATCTTTGTCGAGTGCCGGGCCCAGCGTCACAACTTGCTTCAAACTTTCTCAATTTTTTACCACGGCCTCCACATGCGATAACAAGACACCTCGACAAGTTTCATGATTTTCGGACTTCGTTTGGATTTTATATAATTTAAATACACTTTTACCACAAGTACATCGCCATGTTACGACAACAAGATGCTCGTAATTTCATGCGAGTTCCTGGATACGGCCTCAACATACGCCAAACATCATGAATACCATTTTTTGAATGACCAAATTCCATTATTTCATGTACATGCAGTTCAAATTTGAAATACTCGAAAAAATTCAACGAAACAAAAATAATTAAGGAAATATAGTAAAAAAACTCAAAATTGTCCCAAATTTTGAAATAGAGTTTCAATTATTGTAGCAAGGCCCAGGAAAAAATGGGGAGAAAAAAACAAAAAAAATTTAATTTGCCGAGTGCCAACCTTGACACTCGGCAAAGACTGTCTTTGCCGAGCGCCAGGTCATAGGGCGCTCGGCAAAGGATTTTTAAAAAAAATTTGCAAAAACGGTTAAAAAGTCTTTGCCGAGGGCCTAACGGTTAAAAAATTGATCAACGTGATCCACGAATAGGTTGAGTCGGTTACTAACTCTACCATGGCGAAAGCTATGTGTGCATGTCTCTTGGCTCGTGGTGTGCAGGTGTGGAGCACGGAGTCAGTAGTTGACGGCGAGGTGAAGGTCAAGGAGGACGTGCCGTGCCGACGAACCGGGAGCGGTGAAGGACGGATGTGAGGCTTGGACCGAGGGACCGGGAGGCCGGGCGACTAGCCGCGGTGGCTGACACTTGGAACATCAACAAGTGCAAGAAGACATGGAGTGACGGTGTTGACCGGGTCAAGACGGCGGACGCGTGAGTCGAGCGAGGCTCAGGAGGACTTGGCGGGCCGATCGGTCGAGGACAGCGGTGACACGTGTCGGATGGCGGGGGACGCGTATGGAGTACGCTACCCGCGGACGGTTTACGGGTTTGGGCCTCAAAACCCGGGCGGAGGTTCCGAGGAGGGGTGGACGGCACGTGGCGGCATCGGGGAGTTCGCGTCGAGGCGAAGCTACCGGTGAGAAGGCGCGGTGGCCGTCGGATCAAGATTACACCGGGTTGGACAACAACGCCCTTGGGCTTAGCGGTTCAACTCATTTGTATCCAGGGGCAAAACTGGGAATGTATAATAGCCCTGTTAAATAGGATGAGGGAGCCCCCATCTCCCTCACCTCTCCCATTTTTCTTTTTCTCCTTTTAGACTTAGGGTTTCTTGCTCTTGAGAGAGGTCAAGAGCTGAAAAATTCATCCTTGTTTTTCTGAGATTTTTGGTTTGGGAATGGAGGCCCGAATCCTCCTCGTGCCCTCCGGAATTCACCATGCTTTTCTGTGATTTTATTCTTCACCGATTTGATGTGTGCAATTTTTGTTCGTTGCTTTTCTCCTCCCGTTTTTCCCAAATCTTGCAGATCTAGAGTTTGAGTTGATCTCAAGCATTGATTTCTTGGGGATCTATTTGTTCCTAGTCGAATTACATATCTGCAAAATTTGGGATCCAATCATCGAGTGTGGAGTCGGATTGCGTCAATTTCGTGTCCGCTTGTTTTTCTGTTCTTCGTTTTCAGTCTGTGTTCATGCAGGATCTGTCTGATGGGTGGACGCAGCAGCGCTACCAGCGCCAGTGCCCCTGCACTGAGCGTGATCAGATGAGCAGCGCGTGCTCAAGTCTCTCGTCAGTTCCAAGTTTGAAGCTCCCAGGCCAAGTTCGTTAATTTCTGTGTTCTTCTGAGTCTATTTATTTCATTTCTCTGTGTTCGTCGTGTCCTAGAGCAGGGAGAACCAGCAGCGTCGCTGCAGCGCCTATGCCTCTCCCAGTCTAGGACGAGCAGGAGTCCAGGCTGAGCTACCTGCTCCTCTCTCTGCTCTTTATTTGCCCAGCACAAATCAATGCTCGACCATGAGCTTGTGCTTGCATAGCTCCAAGAGCATATCACGTGAATTGAAATGGTGTTAAGAAAATGTCTCAATCAAGCAACAGTACTTTGAATATTAAATTTGGTCTCAAGCTCATCATTGCATTTTACTGAATCTCTCTTGGTTAGCTGATTACGGTATCTATATGTGAATTTGCTTCTGCAAGTGTGCTTTGTGCTCATCCATTTAGGCCATGTTTAGATTCCACCCAAAATTCAAAATTTTTCAAGATTCCTCGTCACATCAAATCTTGCGGCACATGTATGGAGCATTAAATGTAGATAAAAAAATAACTAATTGCACAGTTAGCTCGTAATTGGCGAGACGAATCTTTTAAGCCTAAATAGTCCATAATTGGACAATTTTTGCCAAATACAAACGAAAGTGCTACAGTAGCCAAAAGTCAAAAATTTTCGCATCTAAACGGAGCCTTAGGAGAAGGCAGGCTTGTCATTGCTGCTGGTAGGCTGTGCACCTTCGAGTGCCGTGCAAATCCAGCTCTCTCCTTCTGAGTATGTTTTGCAAGTGTGTCTCATGGTGATGGTGTTCAGCTCTTGTTGTTTTGTCCACAGCTCGGTCATTTGAGTTATGATTCATTTTTGGTTGGTTGCATTGGTTTCGTGGTGTCCCGCTATGTTCCTAGGGAACATCCACCCACTCATTTGGGTCGTGGACATTACGGTGTTTGGTTTGCGAGTTTGGCGGTGATTTTGAGACAGTGACCGAAAAAGTTTCGAAAGAAATTTTACGGCTCCCATTTACCCTCTCTCTAGTCGCCGTTTTCGGTCCTTCACTTTTCGTCTTCATGCTCAGACTAGCTGCTCTTAACGTGCTTTTGTATCCAGGTGCTATTTTGTGTTCTTTATATGCACTTTGTGTTGAAGCCATCACGGCCACTCTGTCAGTTATCCACCCAAATAAGACATTTAACGTGCCTATGTTGCTTTGTTTCCTTTTGTTCCATACAAATGCGGATGTGAGCCTATTCATTCCTCCTCCTTGTTATCTGCATTTTGGGTTAGCCTCACGCAGTTTTGGCACTGTTTGTTTGTGTCGTTCCCTGTCAGATATACATTGCTGGGCGATTCGTACCGCTTCCATTGCTGGATCCTCTTCTTGCTGGTGAACTGTTGCGACAACATCTCCCCTCTTACGGCGCGGTGATCTCCAGGTAATGTTTCGTACTCTTATTGTGTGCTCTTATTACTTCATTGTGCACATTACATGTTCTATCTTCTTAGTTATTTGTGTAGCAGAACATACTAACGGACTCATTTTAGTAGTTTCCCCTTTTGTTCCTTTAAAAAGAAAAAAAACAGAAAACCATTTCCCCCCCTCCCTTTTCGTCTTTGTTTCGTATTGCCTTCGCGCTATTTTTGACCTGTGCCTTTCTGTTACTTGCTACCATATATAAGCTCGCATCCTTTGCTTTCTAGGTGCCTTTCGGGGCTTGTTATTTTATTTTTTCAATTTTTGTGCCAGGTTCTATAGTTACTGTGTGCTCAGCTTCTCAGCAATGTTTGTTGTTCATGTGTCTTATCTATCCATTCTGCGAGTAGTGGCACAGTGTTGTCATCTTCCATATGTTTCGCTCATACATGAGGTCCCCGACGACGGTACTGACCTATATGGCATTGAGGTTGACCTGCCTTCATTGTCTCCACAACGTGTGCCACGCTGGCTTTTTTTTTTTGTCAGGTTTACATCTCGGTTGCTCTGCCACCAATGAAGATGCTTCTTTTCAGGCACTCAGTTGTCTACAGGCTATATATGGTTTCACCATAGTAGACTATAGTTCCCGAGAATTGGTTCTGTGCAGGCAGCTTATGAGGCGCCTGTTTTCGGTTGCCAGTAGAGGCGCACACATTTCGCGCATGGTTGTTAGGCTGTCTCCAACAACATAACTCATACCCAAAATAGGTCATCTACAGTGTTTTGAGTATCAAAAACTACGCTCCAACGGATAACCCAAACAGGCGACGCATTTTGCGTTCAGGGCGAACCGAGACGCAAATACGCGTCTCCACGGAGAGACGACGCAAATCGGTGCCGCTCGCGGTGGGGACGGTGGCGGCTCGCGCTGCGCCCCCTCCCGGCATCGCTCTGGGTCTCGGCGGCGCTGCTCTGGGTCTCGGCGACGCTGCTGCTCCGTGGCTGCGTGGGGCAGCAAGCAGAGGAGGACGGCGCGGACGCCCTGGCCGCGGCGGCGGCGGCAGCGACGGCCCCCGTGGAGGAGAAGGAACGCAGGGCCCTGTACGCCGCCATCGAGAGCTTCGTCGGCAAGGGGTGGAACGTCTCCGGGCTCTACCCCGACCCCTGCGCTTGGAGATGAGGGGCTGGGCGCCGTACTGCAGGGTGAGGAGCGCCAGGTAGAGTGCCACCTTGCGCCGGCTCGGCGCCGCTGCTGCCGCGGGCGCCGGAGTGGATGAGGAGCCCATCCGGACTCTTCGCTCGGTTTCTGGTCTTGATTTGATTTGATTTGATTTGCTGAAACAGGGAGGGGACACAGCGAACCAGGACAGAGACTGGGCGAGCACGCCGGCCTAAATGCTGCTGCGCTGTTTGATTTCCTGGCCCGCGTATGTTCATCTTCATCGTGTTCTTCATATACATGAGAGAAGCTTTTCTCTTTGTTTGTTTTTTGGCAAGCTTTTTCTCTTTGTTTTTTTGGCTTTGCCCGTCCTCGTCACATGCCCTTTCTCGGTGCTCCTTGCCTGCTTTGAGCTCCAATTCAAAACCGTCCGCGCGAAGGGGCCGCGCGGCTCGCTGGATCTCGCGCCGGAGCTCGCAGCTTGGTGGCCGGCCGCGGGGAAGACGAAGACGGAGGAGCAAGCGGCACCGGAGCGTCACCGGACGGAGAAAACTGGGTTCGCTGTTGGAGAGGGAATGTTTTGGGTGGGTGACCATTTCTCTGCAGGTGACTCAAATCATGGGAATAGATCTTGTGTTTGCGTTCTACCGTTGGAGACAGTCTTACATCTTCGCAGTATGGGTTACCAAATAGTTTAACCATGCTTACCTCAGCAGAGGAGTTGCTGCAGGAGATTGACTGTATGAGCGATCCTTTCTGAGGTTTGCTATGTTCAGCCTGTTGCTTGTGTGCTATTTGTTATTGTTTGCGGGATTTCGCAGCAAAATTATGCTGCGCCGATCAAAAAAAAAACCTGCATACCTGCCTTGTTTTCCAACACAATCTCCCTTTACATTACTGTATCTGTGCTTTTGTTTGGGGCCTTTCCTCTCTCTTGTCTCCTTGTTTTTATTGCGTCATTAGTGTCCACAGCGGTGAGCTCTTGCGCCCTCATGGGTGCAACTATTCAGGGAGATACGTCGGGATCATGTACGTGGTACCAAAAAAGCTTCTTATTTTGCCTGCCATTTTTTTACAGCCTTGTTTATTTGATGGAATCCCCTTTTTCCTTATGCATGTTGTATGACTGTGCATGACTGTTGTCAAATACAATGTGCTTACAGCTGCTTCGGTGTCGGTGTCGGCGCCTGAGGCAGGATCTTCTATACTAGGACATAAAAGAGGCTGTATGTTGCTTGTCTGCGTTCTTCACGTTGCAACGTCTGTTTTAGACTGCCTCTATTCTCTTCTTATCTCATCCATTCTTGTGCCAGATGTCCCTGACCGCCATGTTGTTTCCACTCCTCGTGCTACTGAATGTCGCCGGAAACGGAAACAAAAACTAAATCAGCGTTGCTTGGCTCAAAGAGTTACTAGATTGTTAAGTTGGCCCTTATCTATGCGTGCTACATGGCTTAGGTATTGGCGGCTTTTCTATTCCGTGGCCCTTTTCTTTTGCCTTCCACCTATCTCCTCTATACAATCAGGAAATTCTGTTGCTGGTTCGATAGATTCCAGATGCGGACTGCTTACAGCTGCTTCGGTGTCCGGATTTTTTATTTTTTTTAGTCTTTTTTTGAAATTTTTTCACAAATATGTTTCTGAAGAAAAGATTTTAAAATCTGGATCCTTAGCTCGACGCCATCGTTGCTGGCGCTGAGCTAACACGTCCTTGGCGTCGAGCTCTTGGGCTCGAAGCCAACGTGACGGTGACATGCAGGAAGCTCGGCGCCACCAGGGTGACTGGCGTCGAGCTTGTGTTTTAACCCCGACCCCAACCTTCCTGTCCGAGCCTTCTTCCTTTTCTTTCTCCTTCCTCTCGGGTTTTTTCTCTCCCCACTTCGCCCTACCTCACGAATCGGCATATTAGACCTTGAAAACTTTGATTAGATCCATAGATCTTCGAGAGCAAGGTATCCCCGCTCCCCTCCTAGTTTTTTTCGCATCGATTCGGTATATATTAGTCAAATTTCTCAACCTAAGAATCGTCATTACTTAGGGTTTCATGCAATTTTTACTATTTGTGTTAAACATAGGTAACCGCAGCGCATGTTGTTATGTTTTATGGGTTCATTGTTGTGCATAACATTAGAAACCCTAGGTTTATGGTTTAATGTTAATTACTTTCGGTTTTTATAACGAAATTGGTTTGTATTGTGGTTATGGTTCTCATTGGCATTAATTTGTGATGTTTTAATTTTTGTTTGTTAAATTACATCCATTTTATTAGATGCAAGAAATGTATCGGGGGAGAATTATACCCCAACGCGTCTAGCAAAGATGCCCACATCCCTCCTGACCTCCCTATCCCTAACTGTGACTATGGTTTCCCGGCCCACACGTTTCAATCGAAACATCCGGACACAGCGGCGCGTTGCTTCTACACATGCAGTCGTTTTAATGTAAGAAATTATTTCCACTATCTTTTTTTTCTTTATTTGTGTAAGTATGCTACTAATATTTTGTTGGAATCTCGTTGTGTAGGACCATGAGAGGTGCTTTTTCTTTTAGTAGATCGACGGTGCAGACAAGTTTGACCCTAGGTACCTCCTTTTCGACGATTGGTTTAGAGGGAGACATCCACGTGAGCACTTCAAGCGGTGGGTTCCACCCCCCTAACCCCCGTCAATGACGACTAAGCACCTAGCCGCAGTTAGACGGCTCAAGGAACATCCTCTATGCGAATGCGGAGATCGAGCCATGATAAACCCTGAGAATACGTTGGAGTTTGTGTGTCCGAACAAACACGAAGTAAGTGGAAAGTGTATATGTTTAAATGTTTAGCTCTACGTGTACGTGTACTAATGTCACCTTATTTAGGTGTTTTCAATGGTGAAGTGTCATTTCAAGGAGTAGTTGTATGGTCCTAAGAACCAATGGCCGGAAGAACCGCGAAAGGTTAAGGAAAAGAAGAAAGAAAGGGTAATTTACAAAGCACCTCATGTCATGTGCGAATGTGGTGTTAAATCCAACTATGGTCTAGTCCCTTCGGAGCTTGGAATAGCCCATTATTGTGGTCATATGGTTGACTATGATGATGTTGGTTATTTTTGTGGTAAACATAAAATCGTATTTTTGTTTCTTTTGCTAAGACATATATGATATAATTTTTTGTTTGAATAGAGCACTAGGAAATGCAGGTGGGAATGTTATGATGGTCAAGCTAAGTTCTTGAATGAACTGAAGGGGAGGCAAGTAATTACACGAAAGAGGGGATATGGAGCTGACTACGTCAACCTATTCGTTAAACATCACAAAGAAAAGATGCGTGAGTTTGCTAGACAGCGCGGTATTTGTAACCCGATCGATGTTGGGCTTGACAAATGGGGATTGGAGAGACAGATGACATTAGAGGATGAGAGGGCAAGGAAGGAGGCAAGGGAGGAGACAAGAGTACAGATGCAGGTCATGAACGAGCATGTTGTTGCATTATGTGCTAGTGAGTGCTTGAAAGCCTTTTTTCGTTGCCTGATTTTAAATGTAATATAATCGTGTTGCTAACTGATTGTATTTTATACATGAAGGGATTGGATGCAGCGAGGAACATGCCGTAGAGGTGGCTCATGCAAGGTATGAGGAAAAGAAGTTAGATGAGCACAGATCATGAGCTGGTCGCACCGTTCAATCACCGATTGTGTTGTCTGATGAGGAGGATGAGGATGACGATGACACTGGCAGACTCAGTGAGCTCATCGCTCTAGCAGAGATGGGCTTGTAGATGGAGGAGGCTCTAGCAGATTGAGCGAGCTCATTGCTCTAGCAGAGGTGGGCTTACAGACGGAGGAGGCTGAGGACGACACTGGCAGACTGAGCGAGCTCTTCGCTCTAGCAAAGGCGGGCTTGCAGGTGGAGGAGGATGATGACGCGTTCTTCACTCAAGCCGCTGAGGCCGTAGATGAAGCGGAGGCCACTTACTACAGGCGACAGGCAGGTTAGAGCAATGTAGGTGAGCCTAGCCATAGCAGCAGAGTTGTGGTAGAGGACTGGTACTCGGATGATGAGTTGCTTACTCAGTATGTTTCAGACTGAGGATTTGAAAGTGCATTTGCCCCCTATGTGGGTTTTGGTGTATTGATGACATCCAAATTAGGGACTAATGTGATCTTAATGAGATATGTCGTAGCTATTACTCAATATGCGCTCTCCAATGGTTTTATTTTTGTTTTTGAGTTTAGAATCCGTTGCACTATAAAGAGGGATGCAAACTTAGTTGGTCTGAGAAAGATAGAGTGCTCAAGCATAAAAATAAAATCAAAAGAGAGACACTCTAGCACTCCACGAGCACGTAGAATATTTTTCAGTAACCGTTGGTGTCGGAAGTCCCGACGTAAGTCGAAACTCCCGACAGTCGGAAGCCATGACTCATGCTGTAAGTCCTGACGCCCAGTCACTTAGCCTGCACAGTGACTGTGGCTGTCAGAAGTCCCAACATGAGTCGAAACTTCCGACGGTCGGAAGTCCTAACCCAAGTCGGGAGTCCCGACCCAAGTCTATACGATACGATTGGACTATACACGTTCTAATGAATTTACATTTAATCTGTGTACTAGATTTGTGCCTTTTCAACACACAAAACACATGAAATGGCATGTGAAATCATGTACCGAACTAGAGTACAGAGTTCCTTTGACTAAACCAAAGATGCCTTAGGTAATTAAACCAAACGACAAACACATAGATGTGCCATGTGAATAAGATAAAGTCGTCCTAGTAGTGTGGCCACATAACAAATTTCATTGCACCTTCTCCAAAGTAGCCTCCCATTATTGGTGGTGGCGGCGGCGAGGGTGGCGGCAGAGGACCCTTGTTCCTATGATTAGGGCAGGTGCAATATGGATCATTGCAGAGTGCCTCCTGTGAATTGGCACCGTTGTTGTTGTCATCCTATTCGTTGTCCTTGTAACCGCTGCTAACTTCCCTTTCTAGATCGAAGATACGGTCCTACAGGTAGTAGATTTACTCTGCATGCAGATAAATAGGTCGAGGATTGACCCACCTAGTGAACCCACAATTTTCTTTGGCCAAGGAAGACTGTAATAAGTATGTCATGTAAGTTGTATAGATGAGGAACATATTAAAGAAACAAATACTAATAGCAAGTACCCATGCTCACGGGCATTTGAAGAAACGACGACCTCCATCTATTCCCTCAGTGAACATCTGCACTAGACAGTCCTCACCATGCATGCATTTTGGCCACTCTTCTTTTCGTTCATCGTATCCTCTCAGTGGTGCCTCTTTGGTGAAATTGCTTTTGCTCTCAACTAGGAACCTCTCATAAAGAGCTTTCTCAAAGAAATCGGGACCAAGAGGACCCTCCCACCTAGTGGTTGTTCTCTTCTCCTTTCCTCTCCCTCTGGACGACCCTCCAGACATTGGTACTATAATGAAAGAAAATGCTGAGGAGTGCTCTTCTTCCTTGTTGTGTGTGTGAATGAGAGGGAGTGAGGGGTTATTTATAGGTTGAGAGGAGGAATGGAGGCCTCTCAATGTGCCATGTCAGTGATCCGTGTGCCCCTTCACCTCAGCCCTTGTATCAAACAGTCATAAGATGGATGGTGGAGATGGAATGGAGTTGTGCTTCCTTGCATGCCAGTACTATGTCACTGAAGTGATAAATCGCTGCTGTCCTTGTAACTAAAAAGTCTATTTTCAATGTCTGAAAAGCCTTTATTCGTTCACTGTTACTTGAAAAGCCTAGATTCATCTGCAAAGTGTCTGTATGATACGATTGGACTATACATATTCTAATGAATTTACATTTAATCTGTGTACTATATTTGTGCCTTTTTAGCAGTGTAGAATGATTAATGATTCACAGAAAAAAATCGCAAGAATTTCCCTTATTTCAGGAGCATACACAGTTACAAACAGAGACATCATTATATAATCCAAATATTTAATCATCCAAAGAGCACAATGCAACCACAAAGAACATCACAATCAACATAACATGTCCTGCACAATCCAAATAGTCCACAATGTCCATACAGTCCAAAATAGTTACAGGAAAGTAAATACAAAATCCATAATAGTGCATACTGACATCTACCACAACCCTCATAGCCTCCTACTCTTACCCTTACCCTTGTGACCGAGAGTGCTCATACCTGGAGTGTAAGGGTCAGGTGGACGGCGTCGCCTAGTGCCTAGAGGGTGTGTAGGCTGAGTCGAGGGAGTGTCATGGAGCTGAGAGGGGCCAAGCTGCTCGTGCCTCTAGTCCACGTCGTCCTCGCCCCCGTCCCCTATAGCTGCTTGGCTAGAGGAACCTAAGCCCCCTCTACCTATGGAAGGAACGTACATGTCTTGCATCATGTCTGTCCTGCAACCACAACGAGCAGCCGCACGGCGTAGCCGATGTGACAGCCTCTGTTGTACAAAATTATGTTAACTAAAAGAATCTAACATATTAATAATATGTTTGAAAGAATATTTTGAATCTTACGTCTAGGAAGCTACGCATGTAGTCGTCCCTGACTCTCGGCCGAATGCACTCAATTTCTTCAACGGAGCATTTGAGTGTATTGCCCTGCAACAAATTCTCAGTAATAATACTTCTGAATAGATAGCAATAGGTTTTGTTTTCTTTTGTACAAGAATCTAACGTATTATAAGGATGATACGCCTTGAAGGTGGCACTAACTAAAATAGATAACTCTAACGCCTAATGTATTGGTATGCAACTTAACATAGAAAAATAAGTCAATTGACTTACCACTCTGTCCAAGATCGGTCCTACCTCCACCTGCCTTCCTGCACGTGTAGATTGGTCGTACGCCGTGTCTTCATCATCAGAGGACTCGATGTCGGCGTAGTCATCTTTCTGTCCATTGTACCCTCAGCCTACAATGTGTCGCACGCTGGTACCAAGCTTGGTACCGCCTGAACTCACAGTTCATGTGTAGCTCGTTGTTCTCGTCCACGTTGTCGTGCATCTCCTCCCATTACTCAATGTAGAACTGGTGGTGCTTCTCTCAGTCAAAAATCTTTCTATTCTTCTGACGATCCAACCTGCACGTATGTCATTGTTACTTGAATCCATGTACATGTCACCATATTAATAGAAATGGACCATCACGAGACATTTGAAATAGCAAAACCCTTACTTGTGTAAGTCAACGCCAGTCGAGAACAGAGCCAAAGGCCAAAGCTGTCTCACTTCAAATTGGCGTGCAACTCTATCTGGCAGGTGGAACTCGACAGCATAGAAGCAGATTAGAGGGCACCTCGTCCTATAGAAGTCATCGTCGAACCCACAAATGTTGCTCAACTGAAAAGGAAGTGTCCCCTCTCCATCGTATGGCTCCCACTCCACCTACAACAGGTCCAAACAAGATGTTAGATGGTAGACTAATTCATTTCAAACCAGCATGGGAAATAAAATTTACTTACACTAGACGTCGTCAGCGTGTCTAGCTTGTTCGTGAACTCAATGTACGCCCACTCTAACCTCGCGTATGGAACCCTGACTTGGTCCCAAAGGTATGCCCACATCGGCTGTCGACTTGGAGGCTGACCTTGGAACCACTCACGATGAGCCAGAACCTCTAGACAGCCAACTAGAAGACGAGCCCACATCCATAGCTAGAGCAGGCACACGCATCCAGCAAGTGACGCGTTGGACAAAGTCCGACGACACCCCTCGCACAGCTATCGGTATAGAAAACCCAAGACTGCAGAGCCCTAGCTATAGTGACCTGCCTGGTCCCAGTCACTAAGGCAGTGGACCCACATCTAGGACGCAGTGTCACCCATGGCATTGGGGAAGAGAACATAGGTAAACAAGTGTAGGATCCATGCCCTGGAGTAGTACCCAAGTGTCTCCTCATCTGCCTCCTCGGGGCACTGTGTGAACTCTTATCGAAGCTAGGAGATGAGAACTCTAGAAGTGCGAGCCCCTTGCTCACCAAGCTCACACCCAAGGAAGGCCTCCACTCGTGCTCTTCAGCCTTCTGACCTGCATTGCCCGGTGACTGGGTTGCCGTGAATCCTCAATCCTAGCATCTTCTGATAGTCCTGGAGCATGACTGTCATCTCCCTGAAAGGTAGGTGGAAGCTATGAGTCTCCGTCCGCCATCTATATTTTAGACAAAGCAAGATTACATGTCAAAAAGGCAAGCGCATGAACAAATGACCATGAATGGAGGCCCATGAATGGAGGCAATGATTGAATATAATACCTGTCAACCAATGCAGTTATGGCCGCTGAGTTGAACTTGGGCAACCCACGATGAACCTGAAAAGAGATGACATCCAGGCCAGCTCTTTGTAGGAAAGGAGTGTACCTGTCATCGTACCGCATGTCCAAGAACCCATTATGGGTTCTAGGATGAAGGAGCGGAAGGTCCTGCATGGAATAAAACATAGTCTCCTATTACTTCACGAACACATATACGCTCACCAAAATTTGAACAAAACATATAGATTATTACCTGCCCCTGCGCTATGAGACGTCCTTGGTGGGTCGCCTCATACATCGGGTCGAGCAGGTGGAATTGCGCCATCCTACAAAAAAGTCAATGAATTAGAAATTCAATATACAATGAAACATGAACTTAGAAATGTACAAGTAATTGACACAATTACATGCATAATTAATTAAATGAATTCAACAAATATTAAATAATATAATCAACCAATAATCGCACCTCACTAATCTGCCAATGGCAACTTCATGAATTGTGGCCAAGTCTACCACACTTGCCACACTCGTACTGCTCGGGGTTAGTAACAAATGGGGTTCCTCTCCCACACCTTGTTCTTCCGGGTATCTAATCCATAACCATCCTGTGCCTCGTCCTCTTCCTTGATCCACGCTTGTTCCAATGGTAAGCTAGATCCGTAATGTACTTCGGCCCATCATATGGAGGCCACTCTCTAGGGTCCCGGAAAGGCATGAAGCGGGGGCTCCATGTGTGCACAAGTGTGTCGACACTGAACTCATGAGGTATCCTGCTCTCGATATTATAGTTGCGATGCCTAGCTGCTGTCGCCAAATAGAAACATAGAAAGTGATACTGCCTTGGTTTACCACATGTGCATTTGAAATCTTGGAGGACAACAACATGCATCCTCGACTCTCGGACCTCGCCATCGGACATTGTACTGCCCCTATATTCAACCTGATAAGTCCCCATGGCATGGTCAAAGTGCCAGCCCTTTCATTTGCCTTCTCTAGGTGTGCCTTTGGTTTTGGAGCCCATATCTCTCCATCACTCCACGACTTCAATGCATGTGCATGTCTATCGTTGAACCAGGCAACAAGTTTATAGAAGGTGAATTGAATGATTGCATTCACGGGCATACCATGTATCCCTAATAGCAACTTATTGAATGACTCTGCCATGTTGCTGCACTGAAACTCGTACCTCCATCCACTGGCGTCATGAGCTCTCATCCATTTCTCCAAATCCCTCATCAAACATGTGAGCCATTGTCTACCTTCTGCATTTGATGTAGTTCTGACTTGCTCTAACTTTTTCTAAAAGTACTTGTCCTCAAGCTATCGAGCCGCCTCCTAGAACAGATCAAAGTTACCCTTCACACCATCCTTCTGGAGTAGATTCTCGGCATGGTCCCGAGTACACCAATGATGGTGCAAAGGTGCATACCCCTCTATCTGCTCTCGCATGGCATTAAGTATGCCCTGGTGCCTATCAGATATGACACCAACCTCTCTGTCAGGCCCAACCACATGTATCCAGACTAGCCACTAGAACCATCCCCAACTGTCGTTGTTCTCCTTCTCAACCAAAGCAAATGCCAAAGGAACCAACCTGTTGTTCGCATCACAAGATATGGCTATAAGAAGTGTGCCCTGATATTTGGTAATCAAGAACATACCATCAATGGAGAAGATGGGATGACAGTGCCTAAAGGCCTCGACACACTGAGGGAAGCACCAGAAATCATGGAAGAATATCTACCACCCATCCTTCCATGCATTTGGTTTTGGGATGTACTCATAATGCATGCCTGGATTTACCGCTTTGATTACATTAAAAAGTACTGGCAGCTGCTCGTACCCATCCTCCCAATCCCCATATATCATCTTCCATGCTCATTGCTTAGCCCTCCAAGTTTTACCATAAGTTATCACATAACCTCCATACAATGCCTCAATGTTCCTGATAATTGTCCTCACCTTCATGTTGGGTTCTCCCTGCAATATTCCCATCAACTGCTTGGCAATGAGGGTAGATGTCCACTGCCAATGCCTCAGTGTCAGCTCATGGTCAGTACAATTGTGTGGCCCAACAACTTTTATGATCTTCCACTTTCCGATGACCTTTTGCTTCCTTGCACAAACCCTCCATAGGTAGCGTTCCTTGTCACACACAACTATGTAACAGCGCTCCACATATGAATACAAGACCTTGTAAGGTCTCTTTCGTATCACTGCAAATGTCTGCAACCACCTTTTCAATGCAGGGAGGTCATTGAACACCCTCCCATTCTCAATTACCATGTTAGGACCAGCCTCAGGAGCTTCTAGGAGCTCATCATCACGTCCTTCTGCACACGCCTGATCAGAATGAGCAAGATCACTGAACTCGTGAACTCTTGGATCATGGCGGCCAAGAAAGATACGCCTCAGCATCTCAACATCACTCTCTGTCAACTCTCCAATAGCGCGATCATCATCAGAATCAAGAGCCCTTGCCATCTCATATGGCTCTGAATCATGCATAATTTCAACATTATTGGAGCCACGAAATCCATCTCCAAAGTGCACTTGCGCAGCAACAGGGGGCACATCCACATTCTCAGGAATGTCTCCTGCAACATAAATAGAGAAATAAGGAAAGAATGAAAGAAATGGATGTAAGGAAGGGGGTAAGCTCCTAATAACCATGCGGTTAAGACACTTACTCGGATGATTCTATGACAAAGGGATCTCATGAGGAGGATCTGCCACAACAAAATGAGTCTGACAAGCATCTCCAACTACCACATTGGGGGTAGATTGAGCATCGAGAACCATAGGTGCAACCTCCAAATCCATATCAGGTTCTGGGATGGGAGGGTCTATGTGTGCCTGCTGACCCATTGGTGGGGAAAACCCATGAGGGATGGGATCAACTAACACCCGACGCACGACGACGTCCAAACATTGCAGCTGGTTCTTCATAGCCGATCTCACATAGTTCTCCCACTGATCCACACACCCAATTGGGATCATTTGCCTAAGGATGTTGGAGGAGAACCTAGGTGCAGTACACCCTCAACTGCAATGCCATCATCTCCAAGGCAATACAGCTCCTCCCGAGCCCTTGCAACCATCTCACTAAATGAAGGTCTATCATTGAATAGCATAGGCACGCTTTGCATGTCAACAAACTCAACATATCCATAGCGATCGTATTCAACGGTGCCTCCATGATATATGGTCACTAGGTTGTTCATCTAGTTTAAACACATAACAAAACATATGTGCTTTAGTCCAAATTAGACGATAGATAATACCTAATAAGTACTTTCTAACTACAAACTAAGTAAATAAGATAATAACTACATACATAGATACAATGTACTAACTAAATAGCTAGGTCCTATTTAGTTAACTAAATATGTAACTACCTATCTAAGTAGCTATCTAACTATATCTATGTACCTATGTATCTATGTTTCAATCTATATACATAGATATCTCACTAGATCACTAACTAAATCAACTACCTGAGTCATCACATTAACTAGTAAATAACAAATACCAAAACTACTACACTACAATCAAAGCTAACTAAGTACGCACATTGTAAATTCACAATTTTTACATATCCAACGATGGAGTCGTGGACGTCGACGGAGTCGCAGCGGACGCCGGGTGTGGGTCCTACCGACGAGCCGGGCAGGCGGTGGCATGGCCGGGCGCTGCAGGTGCCGGGGCTAGTGGGGGAGCATCCGACAATGGTGGTGGGGCGTGGCGGGCGCAGGATGGCCAGCGCACCACATGGAGAGGCTGGCTTGGCGGGCACGGGCGAGACGTCGGGCGCGGGCGAGGCCGGCGGTAGGGGGCGGCATCGTCACGATCACTCCACCAGCATGGCAGGGCGCGGCCAAGGCGGCCGCGGGCGCAGGTGGCACATCGGGAGAGGTGAGGGTGTAGGGCACGGTGGTTCGGTGAGGGCGCGGGGTCCGACGGTCCAGTGGGGGCGTGGAGCGTGGCGCGGGCGTGGGGAACGACGAGAGGATCAGCGCAGCATGGGAGGTCGACACGGGTGCAAAGCGTGGTGGTCCGACACGACCACAGCGCTGGCACAGGGCACGGCGCAGGCGTGGAACGTGGGCAGCCGAGTGCGGGGCGTGGCGAGGGAGACGGCGTGCAGGCGCCGGTGGCCGAGTACGGGAGCAGGCGTGGGCGGCGGCGATGATTCTGCGCACGGGCGAGAGGAAAGTGAGAGAGAGAGGGAGATGAGAGAAAGGATTGGGGCCCATACGTAAGGCAGGCTCGGCGCCAGTCACCCTAGCGCCAAGTTCGGCACCGAGCTCGGCACCAGGGTGACTGGCGCCGAGCTTCCCTACCATTTCATTGCCATGTTGGATTCGAGCCCAAGAGTTCAGCGCCAGGGACGCTGGCGCTGAGCTAAGGGTCTAGATTTTAAAATCTTTCCTCTGGGGGCATATTTGTGAAAAAATTTCAAAAAGGGCTAAAAATAAAAAAATTGGCTTCGGTGTCAATGTCGGCGCCTAAGGCAGGATCTTCTATACTAGTACATAAAAGAGGTTCTATGTGTTAGAATAAACTACTACTTCCTTGTGTGAACACACAGCAAGGGAAGACGGCGCCAAAAAGGCCCCCTTCTATGATATTGTAGCCGCTGTAGAGGTAGGCGCCGAATGGCTCACCTGTCACACTGTAGCCACATGTAGAGACTGGCACAGAAGTCAGTCCTGCTGTGTTATCTAGTTACTATTGCAGCATGTGCGCTGTACTAGGACTAGATGGATAGAGTTGTATAAATAGACTGCCACGGCAACTCAGTAAAGAGAGTTCAGATTTGCCATCTCCCAAACAGGGCTTCGGCCAATGCTGGTATCCTATACTGTGTGTGTATGCTCTATTCTCCCTCTTCTTCAACCTCTAGCCATAGTGTGTGGGGATGGACAATGCTTGTTCGTGGTCGGCTTAGCTAGTGGGTGCTCGGCAACACTAGTGGGTGCTCGGCAAGACTGGAGACTGGTTGACTCACCTGAGTCGATGAACCTATGGGCTAACAAGTGGTATCAGAGCCGTACAAGCGTCGTCACCAGACTAACCGCTGCGATGACGGGCGGTTCAGAAATGGGCAACAGCAGTGGCACTATTGTGGATGCCCAGCCACGACCAGAGGTCGTTGTTCGCATGGTGCGGGAGGACAGCAGCACTAGTTGGCTGACGCTGACTCACACCAACTATAGAGAGTGGTCGGTGACCATGAAGGTCAAGCTTA
Organism: Miscanthus floridulus; assembly: GCF_019320115.1. Lineage (NCBI taxonomy): Eukaryota > Viridiplantae > Streptophyta > Magnoliopsida > Poales > Poaceae > Miscanthus > Miscanthus floridulus. The sequence goes on from NC_089597.1 coordinate 35,436,248, forward strand.
GAGCCCGATGGCTCTAGAATGCTATTGATAAGGCCACCGACAATGAGGAAGATGACATGTCAATGTTGGAGGCTATCCTCGCTGCTGTACCGGCAGAGTACAAGGAGCCGTTGGGGGCGAAGAGCTCTGCTAAGGAGGTGTGGGAGGCTATTGTGGCAATGCGCGTCGGTTCTGACAGCGCAAAGAAGGCGACGGCCTAGCTTCTGAAGCATGAGTACGCCAACCTCAAGTTCAAGGATGGTGAAATGGTGGAGGACTTCTCCATCCACCTGCAGACGCTCATCAACAAGCTGAAGAGCCACGGTGTCACCATCGACGAAGAGGAGGTGGTCTCCAAGTACCTCCACTCTGTGCCGGCAAAGTACATCCAGATCGCTCTCTCCATAGAGACGATGCTGGACTTGTCCACCCTCACCATTGAGGATGTGACAGGCCGTCTATGGGTGGTGGATGAGCGCCTAGAGCAGGCGATAGCAACGAAGGACAGCGGCAAACTGCTGCTGATGGAAGAGGAGTGGGCTACCTGGAGGAACTCCGGGAAGGCAGCGTCCTCCAGCCACGGTGGCGATGGCAAGGGCCACGGCAGGGCTTCTTCAGAGAAGAAGATGCAGGTCGACCCCAATGCCTACCGACGCTATGGGAAGATGGGCCATTGGGCACGAGAGTGCCTAAATCGCAAGCAGGAGAAGAAGGCTGAGGCTCATCTAGCGCAAGCTGATGATGATGATGAGGCCACTATCCTAATGGCGACGTTCTGTGCACTACACGACGTCGAGGCCGAGGAGAAGGAAGAGGCAAAGATGGTGGAAGGACTTATGAAGGCCCTAAAGACTGTCAACCTCGATGAACCACGTGCCCAAGTCCACCTTGGATGTGTGGGTGCTGACCAGAAGCAGCGGTGGTATCTAGACTCTAGTGCCAGTAACCACATGATGGGCTCCAAGGCATCCTTCTCCAAGCTCGACGACGATGTTACCAGTACGGTGAAGTTTGGTGATGGCTCAAGGGTGGCAATCCAAGGGCACGACACCATCATCTTTAGGTGCCAGAACGGGGAGCACCGCATGCTAACGGATGTATATTACATCCTGCAGCTGCGTTCCAGCATCATCAGCATTGGTCAGCTGGATGAGCGTGGTAGCGAGGTACTGATCAAGGATGGAGTCCTTAGGATCAGGGACTAGGAGCAGCGACTTCTTGCCAAGGTGAAGAGGTCCCTGAACTGGTTGCACCTGCTCGACCTGAAAGTAGAGCAGCTAGTGTGCCTGGTGGCAAGGCACACCAAGGAACCGTGGATGTGGCATGCTCGGTTTGGACATCTCAGCTTCGATGCGCTTGGTCGGCTAGAGAAGATGGTCTGAGGGCTACCCCACAACAAGCACGGAGGTGAGCTGTGTGACAGCTGTCTGGCCGAGAAGCAGAGGAGGCTACCATTCCCAAAGGTGGCCAAGTATCGCGTGAAGGACGCTCTCGAGCTCGTCCATGGCGACCTCTGTGAGCCAATCACGCTAGCTACAAACGGTGGTCAGCGGTACTTCCTCCTGTTCATGGATGATTGCAGTCGCTACATGTGGCTGAAACTCCTGACGAGCAAGGACAAAGTGGCGATGGCGATCAAGAAGTTCAAGATGCACGTGGAGGTTGAGAGCAGCAAGAAGCTCCATGTGCCGAGGACCGATCGCAGCGGCGAATTCACTTCGATGGAGTTTGTTGCGTACTGTGTGGATTAGGGTATGGTGCCACACCACACCATGTCGTACTCACCACAATAGAATGGCGTGGTGAAGAGGTAGAACCAGACGGTGGTCGGCATGGCCCGATCCATGATCAAGGCCAAAGGCATACCGGCAAGGTTCTGGGGTGAGGCAGTGACCATGGCGGTGTTCATCCTCAACCGCTCTCCGACCAAGGCCCTAACAGGCAAGACGTCATTTGAAGCTTGGTATGGGTGCAAGCCGGGCATGTCCTTCCTTCGGACATTTGGCTGCATCGGCCATGTCAGGAAGATGAAGCCGAACCACACCAAGCTGGAGGACAGGAGCACACCGATGGTGTTCTTGGGCTATGTGGAGGGTACCAAGGCGTACCGACTCTATGACCCATGCGGAGACAAGGTACTTGTCTCACGCGACGTCGTGTTCAATGAGAAGGCGGCCTGGGACTGGAGCAGTCCAAGCATGGTGGAAGCTGGCGGCTTCACCAACACCTTCGTCGTCGAGCACCTGGTCATCCACGGTGGTGGAGACGCTAAGGAAGAGGTGCCAAGCACTCTGGGAGGAGTGCCGAGCACTCCAGCAGTAGAGCCGAGTACTCCCGTGGTAGAGCCAAGAGGTCTTGCAGTGGTGCCGACTACTCCAAGACTGAGGCTGAGCACTCCTATAGTGGTGCCGAGCACTGCAGGAGTAATGATGAGTTGTCTAGAAGTAATGTCGAGCACTGTAACCAGGGTGCTGAGCACTCTAGGTGCTATGTCGAGCACTCCGATAGAACCGGGAACTCCATCAACACTGATTGAGTTCGCCTCACCTCTCGGTGACATCACTGAGTTCATGGATGCTTTCCACGAAGGTGAGGAGGTGCGGTTCCGTAGGCTAGACGACATCGTTGGCGGCACAGGACCCTCAGGACTGGCTGGTTGGCTACTCAATGATCAAGAGCTGCTGCTCATCAGTGCAGAGGAACCACCCACGTTCATGCTAGCCGAGCGCGATGAAAATTGGCAACGGGCGATGCTGGAGGAGATGAAGGCGATCGAGAAAAACGAGACATGGCTGCTCATCGATCCACCTCCAGGACGTCGCTCGATCAGCCTGAAGTGGGTGTACAAGGTCAAGTGGGACAAGCTCGGCGCCATTGTCAAGCACAAGGCGTGCCTCGTTGCCTGAGGCTTTGTTCAGCGCGAGGGCATAGACTTCGAGGAAGTCTTTGCGCCAGTAGCGCGCATGGAGTCGGCCCATTTGCTACTAGCCTTAGCAGCAACAAAGGACTGGCGCGTCCATCACTTGGACGTTAAATCGGCCTTCCTCAACGGCGAGCTGGCGGAGATGGTCTTCGTCAGGCAACCTCCAGGTTTCGCCATCAATGGAGAGGAGCACAGGATGCTCCGACTGCGCAAGACGCTCTACGGGCTGTGGCAGGCCCCACAAGCATGGAATGCCAAGCTTGACACCACGCTGGGCGAGCTTGGGTTTCAGCTGCGTGCAACCGAGCACACGCTCTACACACGGCGACGAGGGAAGGAGGAGCTCATCGGCGGCGTGTATGTGGACGACTTGATTGTCACCGGCACGCGCACGGAGGACATCAATGGCTTCAAGCGTGAGATGGCGGCTCGTTTTCAAATGAGCGATCTCGACGCACTCTCCTACTACCTCGGCATCGAGGTGAGACAGGGGAAGGAGGAACTCACGCTCGGTCAGAGCGCGTATGCCTCTAAGCTGTTGGAGTGAAGCGGCATGCCTGAGTGCAAGCCATGCGTAACTCCGATGGAGGAGCGGCTGAAGCTGACAAAGGCCAGCACCACGGCGAAGGTAGATGCAACACTCTATCGGAGCATCATTGGCGGTCTGCGCTACCTAGTCCACACGAGGCTGGACATTGCGTTCGTCGTGGGCTACGTTAGTCGCTTCATGGAGGATCCCAGAGAGGATCACTGGGCTGCGGTGAAGCGGCTACTGCGCTACGTCAAGGGAACGTTGGATCAAGGGATCATCTTTCCCAAGACCGGTGGGATTATGCTGCAGCTCACTGTGTTCAGCGATGCAGACATGGCGGGAGACATCGACGGACGACAAAGCACCTCTGGCGTGCTCGTCTTCCTCGGGTCGGCCCCAATTTCATGGCTGTCGCTGAAACAGAAGGTGGTGGCGCTATCTACATGCGAGGCAGAGTACGTAGCGGCGGCCACAACAGCGTGCCAAGTTGTGTGGCTACGCTGGCCGCTGGGCGAGCTGACCGACGTGGAAGCTCACCCATCAGCACTGATGGTGGACAACCAGCCCGCCATCGCCCTCGCGAAGAATCTAGTTCTGCGTGACCGGAGCAAACACATCGACATGAAGTTCCACTTCCTCAGGGACTGTGTCGATGGAGGGCAGATCGTCATCGAGTTCGTCGAAACTGGTCGGCAACTCGCGGACGTCCTCACCAAGCCGCCTGGACGTCTTCGACTCACGGAGCTAAAGGAGATGATCGGTATGGAGGGGGTACAAGGAATAGCAGTAGGTTTAGGGAAAGAATTGTTAGAATAAACTACTGATTTCTTGTGTGAACACACAGCAAGGAAAGGCGGCGTCGAAAAGGCCCCCTGCTGTGATACTGTAGCCGCTGCAGAGGCAGACACCGAACGGCTCACCTACCATACTGTAACCACATGTAGGGACAGGCGCAGAAGTCAGTCCTGCTGTGTTATGTAGTTACTGTTGCAGCATGTGCGCTGTACTAGGACTAGATGGATAGAGTTGTATAAATAGATTGTCACGGCAACTCAGTAAAGAGAGTTCAGATTTGCCATCTCCCATACAGGGCTTCGGCCAACACTGGTGTCCTGTACTGTATGTGTATGCTCTGCTCTTTCTCTTCTTGAACCTCTAGCCATAGTGTGTGGAAACAGACAACGCTGGTTCGTGGTCGACTTAGTTAGTGGGTGCTCGACAACACTAGCGAGTGCTCGACAAAACTAGAGAGTGGTTGACTCATCTGAGCCGGTGATATTGTGGGGTCTGCGTTCTTCACGTCGCAACCTCTGTTTTAGACTGCCTCTATTCTCTTCTTATCTCATCCATTCTTGTGCCAGATGTCCTGACCACCATGTTGTTTCCACTCCTCGTGCTACTGAATGTCGCCGGAAACGGAAACAAAAATTAAATCAGTGTCGCTTGGCTCAAAGAGGTAATAGATTGTTAAGTTGGCCCTTATCTATGCGTGCTACATGGCATAGCTATTGGCAGCTTTTCTATTCCGTGGCCCTTTTCTTTTGCCTTCCACCTATCTCCTCTACTTACTGATGTAGCTATACAATCAGGAAATTCTGCCGCTGGTTCGATAGATTCCAGATGCGGACATTTCGACGATCCCTTCATAGAAGCACTAAAAGGTATACTTTCCTTGGTTTCCGTAAGCCTTTCCCAGTCTATGAAACGAAACCCAGTGTTTCCTGCTTTTCGGGCACTGCATTCTTCTTAGCACAGCATAGTTTACATCCTGACACCTTTTCCACGTCTGCAGCATCATATCCAGGAAGATCATACCATGGCTCACCGGATTTGCAATGCCCCTACTGCCATGCTGTCTTCTGGTACAGCGAAAGGGTTAAGCGTGAATCATCATACCGTGCAAGAAAGGTGGTTTATAACGGTTGCTGTAAAGGCGGGAAAGTCTCCATACCACCGTTTCTACCACGCCCAGAACCTTTGGCCTCATTGGCAAGGTTTGATGGCGATGCAAGGTCCAACAAATTCATGAGAAACATTAGGCAGTATAATTGCCTCTTCGCTTTCACATCGATGGGAGCAAACATAGACCGTTCAATGAATGATGGACATGGTCCTCCCTTGTTCAAGATATGCGGTCAGATTCATCATCGTATTGGCTCTTTGCTCCCACCAGACGGCAGGCCTCCAAAGTTCTTACAGCTATATATATACGACACGTCTAATCAAATCAACAATAGGATAAGATCGTTAAACCGAGAAGACATCCCAGGCAAACAGATCGTTAAACCGAGAAGAGGCATCCCAGGCAAACTTAGATCCATCTGTAGTCCAGTCCCCTGTGCACATGCTTGACGGACATAATCCTTTTGCCAGGCAGCTTAGGATTGCAAGAGACAGGCTGCAAGATTCTGGTGACCAAGAATTGATAATCAGAATTGTAGGAGCCAGAGAGGGAGATCCAGTTCAGTATAACTTGCCGACTACTGATCAGCTTGCTATGCTTGTTGTGGGGGATTTCTCCTTAGACAGGTTTCAGCGTGACATATTCATAGAAACACGGTCTGGTGAGCTTAAACAAATATCTGCTCTCCATCCTGCTTTCATGGCCTTACAGTATCCCTTGTTATTCCCATTTGGTGAGCGTGGGTTCCAGGTGGGTGTCCTATACCAGGGCGCTAGACCTACGAACAGAAAAGCACACATCAAGGTCACTATGCAGGACTACTTTCGCTACATGTTTCACTATAGACACAACCAACCCAATCCATATCTTTGTTATGGAGCCTTGTCGAGACAGGCTAAGGTCGATGCTCGGGCCTGTATCGACGAAAACAGGTTATGGTACATACTTGATAACCAAAAGGATATCCGTATGGAAAGCATCCAAGGTATATCCGATGCTGTTAACCGTGGTTGCATAGATGGCAATGAAATGGGCAAGCTGACTATGCTGGCTTCGTCATTCACTGGTGGTCGGCGCTACATGATTCAGAATTATCATGATGCAATAGCTATATGCAGAGAGTATGGCCCGCCCGATTTCTTTGTCACTTTTACGTGCAATCCTAAATGGCTAGAAATTGCTGAAGGTATCCTTGAAGCAGGACAGAGACCAACTGAGAGAGCCGATATTATTGTTAGAGTCTTTAATATGAAGCTTGAAGAACTCTTAGATGATATACGAAAAGGACATGCTTTTGGTCCATGCGATGCAGGTATTGTCATCAAACTCTACATGCAAATTGTTCAGTAATGTCAGGCCTATCTATTCCTTGTTCATTCAGTCATGTTGTTTTCACGCTTCTGTGGATCTTGACTGCCTTCTTCAATTTACAGTTCTCCATACTGTTGAATTCCAAAAACGTGGCCTTCCACATGCACACATCATTTTATGGACCTCCACTGATACATCGCAGCCGACTCCAACATTAATTGATTCTTTTGTGAGCGCCCAGATACCTGACCCAAAGATTGATCCACTGGGCTATGCTCTTGTGGCCGAACACATGATTCATGGCCCATGTGGAAAATATAACGTTAGCTGTCCCTGTATGAAGAATGGAAAATGTTCCAAGTTTTTCCCAAAACGCTACCAAGAAGAAACATGTGTCGATGCGGATGGCTTTGCTATATATAAGCGTTACCAAAACGATTTATACATCGACAAAGGATGCCTCCAGCTGGATAATAAGTGGGTTGTTCCACACAACATTTCGTTGCTGAAAAAATACCAGGCTCACATCAATGTTGAATGGTGCAACAAAACAACCTTCGTAAATTACCTCTTCAAATATGTGACCAATGGTGCAGATTGTAGCAAAGTGTACCTCCAAAGACTTAGGAACGCGGAAGATACTCCATATGACAGGGAAACTAAAACTGTCAATGAAATAAAGGAGTACAGATTGTCGCTACATCTGTGAGCAAGACGCGTGTTGGCGTGTATTTGGATTCGACATTCACAGGCACTATCCTTCTGTTGAGAGGATGCCCGTTCATTTGCCCAACGACAACTTCATCACGTTTAGTGCCAAGGCCAAGATGGATAGGGTTCTTTCACGGGAATTTTTACGCAAAACAATGCTTACTGAATGGTTCATAGCTAACCAACTACATCCTGAGGCTAGAGAGCTTACTTACTGTCAGTTCCCTTCTAAATGGAGATGGGAAGCAAAATCAAGGTCATGGGAAAAACGTTGCCACCACCATCCCAAAATAGGCCGCCTACATTATGTGCACCCCTCTGCAGGGGAACGTTTTTACCTTAGGATGCTCCTGCTGGCAGTCAAAGGAGCACTCAGTTTCACTGACCTTGGATATCACAATGGTATTCAACATCCTACATTTAAAGAGGCCTGTAGATCTCGTGGCCTCCTTGGCGATGATCAGGAGTGGCACAATGCTTTTGATGAGGCTTTGGCTCGGGCTACGTCAGCACAGCTGCGGAAGCTATTTGTGACTATGATCCTTTTTTGTGAAGTTGGAGATGAATATGCCTTCTTTGAAAAAGTCTGGCGCCTCTTTTCTGATGACATTCAATATCAGTTTAGGGATATAATAGGTAACAGGAATTACCAGATGCCTGACAGTCATATTAGACACTACTTGCTCGATGAATTGTCAACAATATTTGCCAAAAGTGGTTCTAGCATTCGTGACTTCAACCTGCCACAAAAAACCAGCTCCAGTTATTCTTTATCTACAAACCGTCTCATTGATGAAGAGCTGTCATACCATTCTGTTCAGTTGTTGCATGAGACCAGCCTGTCATCCACTCTGAATTCTGACCAACTTCGGGCCTTCAACTGTATAATTGACAGGGTGCACAACAATAAGCCCGGTTTTTTCTTTGTCTCTGGTTATGGAGGCACAGGGAAGGACCTATCTATGGACATGTATAGTCACCCATCTAAGAGCGCTAAAAAAGATTGTTCTTACTGTTGCCTCTTCGGGAATAGCTTCTCTGCTGCTGCCGGGGGGCCGCACAGCTCATTCCCGTTTCAAAATTCCGTGTGATCTAGACGATGCTACAGTTTGTGACATTAAAAGAGGGTCCATGATGGCAGAGCTAATAGAGGCAACATCACTGATAATATGGGATGAAGCTCTAATGACTAATAGAAGAGCTTTTGAAGCTTTGGATAGGACTCTTCGCGATGTGCAGTCTACTCATTTCCCAGATGCTACTGCTGTACCGTTTGGTGGAAAGGTTGTAGTGCTTGGTGGTGACCCCAGGCACATACTACCTGTTATTGAAGGTGGGGGTCGAGCAGAAATTGTAAATTCGGCTATAGTTAACTCCAGTCTCTGGTCCGCTGTTACAGTTCTGCACTTAACAGAGAATATGCGTCTGTCATCATCGAGCGAAGGTTTAGATGCCCAGAAAGATTTAGCTGATTTTAGCAAATGGACATTAGATGTCGGTGAAGGCAATATAGAGGCTGTGTGGCAAAGGAAGGGGAAACTGAAGCTTCATGGATTAGGATACCAGATGATTTACTTCTTATGACTGAAGATGATAAGTTATCTTGCATAGTTGATTCTATTTACCCAGATTTGCAGATACATTATCGGAACGAAGCGTATCTTAGAGAGCAAGTTATTTTAACACCTACAAATGATGTAGCAGCGGCAGTCAATGACCACATTGTGTCTTTATTACCAGACACAAAAAGAGTACCTCAGTGCTGATAGCATATCGAAGTCCACAGGTGGCCATGAATCTTATCATTTATTATATCCTGTTGAATTCTTGAATTCCTTAAATGGAAACAATTTCCCACCCCACAGATTACTTCTGAAAAAGGGTGTACCAGTGATGTTACTGCGTAACTTGAACCAGTCTGATGGTCTGTGCAATGGCACAAGGCTTACCATTACAGCCCTAGGAGACAAGATCATAGAGGCAAAAATCATGACTGAAACTATTGCAGGCGAAAATGTCCTTATACCTCGGATTTCTTTGACTCTAAAAAAATACAAAGTGGCCATTTGTTCTTGAGAGGCGTCAGTATCCAATAAAAGTATGCTATGCTATGACTATTAACAAAAGCCAAGGCCAAACTCTTTCTGCTGTTGGTGTCTACCTTAAGAAGCCGGTTTTCACCCATGGCCAGTTGTATGTTGCCGTCTCTCGTGTTACTTCAAGACAGGGGCTTAAACTTTTAATAGAGGATGAAATTGGTGCCTGTACAAATGAAACAAAAAATGTTGTTTACAAAGAGGTGTTCGCTTCTCTTACATCTACAGAAACACCGGCGCCGCTTTCTATAGGAGGCACCACGCATAATGCGTCACAGGATGAACAGAGTGGTCTTATCGCTGATATTATGAACCCAGTTAATATTCCGGTAAGCAGCTTGAATGCCCTGTACTTATATTTATTTCTATATTGCTACCTTTACATTTGGGTAATCTGGACCAACCAAATAAACTAACAAAATTTCCCTTCGATTCCCACTGTAGACACCTCCTCCGGGTTTCGAGCTTCAGACACCGCAGGAACACACTTTCACTGAGTGAGTTGGATTACCATCCAATACCGGTGCACATGATCATCACAGTTCAGACACTCATGTTGTGTTTTGCAATCCATATCACTGACAGACATAAGCGTATTACTGTTAACAGGCGTCCTACACAAAAACAGTCTGTTCGCAGGCAGCTATTCCAGGATAGCAACACCGATGAAGAGGTACGCATGCAACAATTGTTTGGTGCCATCATTCGGTACTTTGTAAATCAATGCACAAACATATGTATTCGAGTGCTCAGGTTTGCCGCAGCTTTGTTCATTCCCTGAGCTACCTGGCCAGTATTAACATATGTACACATTTGTTTCTCAACATACAGGAACAAACAAGTAGTGAAGAAACCAACGGAAACAAGACTGGGCACCGCCAAAAAAAAAAAGCGGCCTCATTAGCCAACTCCACCTCCACGGCCAAATAGTAGGTTTGCATACAGAGCTCAAGAACAGCCCTGCTACACCTACATCAATCCAATGATATTAGCTTTTTGTATTATGTACAGGTCGAAGACAGAAGACTCCAAACAGGAACAAAAGAGCAGTGGACGAAACGAACGCTAACAACAGCACCGTAAATGCCCCAGGTTCAAACAGATCTACCTCCTTGATAGAGACACCCCTGGCTCTGCTTCTTATTATATAACCGGCATTGCTTATATAAACTAAAATGTTTGTTCTTCCTCTGCTGTTATACAATCTATTATAGCATTTCCTTCTCCGTTTCTCTCTACGCAGATTGCTTAAATTTTTTTGGGCTAAATAAGACGATTCCCTACATGCTCCATCATATGCATGTTACTTTTTGACATGCCTCCACTTTGTTGCGTCATAGATCTCCTCTACAACTCCGTTTTTTGCTCTCTAAGGTTGTGTTTGGTTCGGAGTTAAGGTAGAATGGGATGGTCCTGACTCTAGTTCGTGGGATGAGGTAGTTCCATTTTCGGTTTGGTTGAAGAGATGGGATGGACCCTGTTTTTTGTTTGGTTTGAGGGACAAAATGGGATGGGATGGTCCTCTCTCTTGTTTGGATGAAGGGATAGAGACATGACATCCGTATGGGGTTACCTCCCTCACAACATAGGTAAAGTTACCTCTATCTATTTGTACTCACACCTGATTAGTGAACTCCTGGTACATGTACACGTGATTAGTGAACTCCTGGGTACATGTGTATTGTCATTGAAAATAATCATCACATCACATGTATATAATAAATGGCAAATTCATATGTAAAATGCAAGTGCGAGGCTTACTATAATTTTAAAGTTCATGCCTCACAAATATTAGCATGTGACATGCTTACAGCTAACGTCAAGTTCTAGTTTTCAAACAGTACAGATTACAGGCTTTTGTACATGATGACAGCAAGCTGAAAGCCTTATGCATAACAGCTAACACATGCTACAAGGTTCAAGGCTATGACATAATATAAAGTTCATGCCTTCGACTTGTTGGAGTTGTTCCAAATTCACTCCAGGATATAGGCCGGGCTTCTGACGGAGCGAAGCGGAGGCCCGTCGCCGGAGGCTTGGGCCGGAGCGTAGCGGAGTCTGAAGCCGGCCCATCAGGTCTCGCCCCTGTGCTCGGGGGGTGCGGGGGCGGAGCCCCCCGCGGTACGGTACGGTATATACACCCTTGCTAGGGTTTCGTGGAGACTTGATTCTCTTGTAAGCCGCCATAGGCGTGTAACCCAAAACTCTTGAGATAGTGAGATTGTTGCTGGCTGGTGCCCGTGGTTTTTCCCCTTCACATCGGAGGGGTTTTCCACGTAAAATCGTGTGTCTCCTCTGTGGCTTGATTCTTTACTTCATATTCCTATACGTCGTTCTTAACACGACTTAGTTAAACCACACCTAAATTGTTCCATTCGTGGCAAGCAAAAGAACCATTACAGTCACCATTTTACTGTCCTGGGAACCTCTCAGCAGCAAACAAAGCAACCCAAATTAACTTATGATCAAATGAAAGCTTGTAGAACACCTTCCCAATGCCCGGGTTGGCCACCAGATGTTGGAAGTACACAGACAGGGACGAAGCTAGGAAAAAACTTAGGAGGGGCTAAACAATGGCAATTAGCAAGAAAAGAGGTTCAGTAAATCTTAGTCCCTCCTACCTATACATCTACAGCTGAAATTTCAGACGGCGGCTCTACGGGGCTTCGCTTGCTCGCGAGCGGTAGGGGGGCTGGAGCCTCCCTAGCCCCACCGCTGGCTCC